>NW_010425967.1:540-4448 GCF_000710305.1 Buceros rhinoceros silvestris | reverse complement strand
GCTCCGTCTGTAGACGTGACAGAAGGAGGACTTGGAATCTGGGCACTTCGCCTGGTCTCGACAGGTCAGTGGTTACAGCTCTGGGCTCGCTCCCTCGGTAATCGCACGGTGCAATGGAGATGGTTCTGTGTGGTATTAAATCCCAGACCGTTTTTAAAAAATACCCCAAAACCCAAACCACACAAGACAAAACCTCCAAAAATTTCCCTGCAATTAAACAATGAGGCAACCAAATGCATTCATTTCCCCCTGTGTTCTTCTCTTGCCCTGGACAGTGGTAATTCTCAGTGGATTGTCATCGCCTTACTTCCTTTCAAGTATCTACTTCTGCTTGGAACTGAGCTGCATCTGTGTGCGACACACTTGCACTGAGCTTGTGAGGTACTCCCCCGGTTCAGACCAAAGCTGCCAGGAGCCGTCGCATCTGCAGAAGCACGTGTCCTCCTCCACAGAGTCCCTGTGAGCTTCCTCTGAACGCGGCGTGTTGCCCGTATGGGATCCCGTGTGCCTATAGGACGTATATGCAGACCTCCCCTGGCAGTGGGAGTATGGGCAATGTTTTCTGGAGAGAAGAGGTCAAGGATCCTTCATGGAGAAGACCAGCAAAGAATGGCTGTGGCTGGGGAAAGGGCTGGCAAGTGGGGAAAGGGAGATCTGAAAGGTGGTGAGCGGCGTGATCTACTTGGGTGCGCAGGTTGTAATTAAAGAGCTGCAGACATCCAGCCTGACGCCTGCAGAATCTCTTCTCTTCCACACACAACACTTCTATTAACAGAACTCCAGGTGGGATTAGCCATTTCTGCGCCATAATCACATTGTTGAGTCATATTTAATTTATGAGCTGCTGTACACACAAGATCATTTTCTCATGTTGATACTGAGCTGATTGTTTCCCATTTTGTATTTATACATTTGATATCTCCCTCTGCAGTTTAGCGCTTCATACTTGCCATTAGTGAACTTCACCTTGTTGATCTGAGACCATCTCTTCAATTTATCGTTTTGCATTCTGATCCTGCCTGCCAGACTGAGCAAATTTTGTAAGTGTACTCTATATTTATCCTCCAAATCACTAATAAAAATATTGACTAAAATCAGCCCTGAAGATCTCTGCACATCTGCTCTCTTGAAATTTACTTTCATTTTGACATTGAGTCATTGGCAATAGTACTTGGAGAGTTTTTTCATCTATTTGTATACACACTGATAATCATAATTTTGCATAAACTGCATTTTGCTAGCTTATGTGTAAGAATTCAGTTTACTAGTGCCAAACGTCTTCTTAAATATATTGTCTGCTGTTTCGTCCTGTCATCAGTATTTAGGTATTTATGTCCTTCTACAGAACTGTGTCAATGCAGCTATGTCGGAAAGGAGCAATTTTTACCCCCCTTCAAATGTATGAATTAAATTAAATGAGAATCAAGTCACCTTCTTTAACGAGCAACTGATGAGGAATAAAACACTCAGTTTAAGAGTTCGAGGAGGAAAATTAAAAGCTCTGTACCTTTGGGTTTGAATTTGTATGCAGTATCAGCACAACAAAAATATTTGCTGATGATGTAGATGCTCCTTAATATAGCACGTAGGACAGAAATGCTGCAAGTGTCTTTTAATCCTGAGATAAAATTCCTTGTAAAAAAAAAAAAAAAGGACTTCATACCCATAACTGTGTCATTTTTACTGCTAGCATGTAATTAGCTCAGAAGAAGATGATTTCACAATGTCCAGAGCATAACTGCTTCCTGCTGTTGAGGTGATCTGTTTCTGATTCAGAAGCTGCAGTTCATCTTATGTTTTTAAGGGTGAGAACCTCTTTGGAGTCCACGTCCCCAGAGTGGTAGCCGGAGGATGCTCTTTCCCAGCCTTCAGATTTCGAAGTCGGCAGAAGAAAAGTATCCCGAACAAAAAAATTCACATGCTTATGAAAGCGCTTGGCTTTTCCCTGCATGAGATGTCTCACATCTGATGTCTCTGTTTCTGGCATGAGCTGGAGGATTTTAGGGACGCTATCGATCTGGAACATAGCATCTGCACACCAGCCCTCTCAGACAGGTGCTTGGGAAGAGGCCAGGAAAAAAGTTGTCCACAGCCCCACAATGGTGACAAAGAAATGAGTCAACAACCTCTTCCCATAAAAACCTACGTTAAGGAAAGGCAATCAAGGAGCCAGTCTGGGAAACAACTTGAGAGACAGGGCCAGCAGAGCCCAGCTTGTGCTGCAGGCAGTGAGGAGACAGGATGGATTTTGGAGGGGTGGATGGTCACACTGCCTCCCTCTTCTTTTTGAGCTTCCTGCTGCTTTTTCTGCCAACGCCACCCCACTAAGAGCAGGAGTAAATGTCATTTTGTAGGCGTCTGCGATACAATAGAAGTGGCCCCAGTGCAACACCCCATGAAACGTGTAGCTGCAGACAGAGATGAATCACGACACTAGCGAGTCAGCCCTCATATATAGCCAGTGTAGGTGTTATTATGACTGTAACAGGCTTCAAAAGAGAAAATCACACAACAGCTAGACTGGCAGTGTCTGCCATTAGCCACGGTGTCGGTAAGGCTGCTCAGATCACCTTCTCTCGTTACAGCCACTCTTCCTTGAAGGAGGTTTGCCTATAAACTCCTCCAAACTCCGCGTTAATTCCGAAGGATAACATGAGTGCCAAACAGGCACAAGCAGGGCTCGAGATGAAATACTGCCCTTGGTGGGAAGTCAAGAGAGCATGTTTTCCCTGCCTGCACCAGCGCACAGTGCCCTACCCACTAGGTGTCCCTGCCAGCCAGGGAAACAGCACACAGCAGCCAGGGCTGCCTTTGCTTCGTGCCATTTGGCTTCGGCTGAAAACATCGAAAACAAACAGGAAACGTGTCTGAAATAACTTCTCCTTTCTTTTTTTTTTTTTTAGCTTCCTTTTTGAAGCAGCTCCAAATTCATGCACAATGAGCAAAATGGAAAAGGCAGCTCTCTGCTCTGCGGGATAATGGGAAGGGTTTGGCCCAGAGGAGAATGGTTTGCCCTCCAGGACAGCGCTCGGGCAGTGGGCTGCCCTGGCCCAGGCACCACCAGCTCCATCCCTCCAACCTCACCCCTGAATTCAGTAGGAGCAGACAAACTGTGCTGTAATGCCTCAACTCAATTCACTCATCTTTAAAACAGATGCTATCGAGTTTGTCTCCTCCATCATGGAGCTGTGAGGTTAAATGAAGAGTGATGATGTTCCTTTCACTTCCCAGTTAAAACCATGCAAAACAATTTTTTTAAAAAATGAAATTACTATCAATGTGTGAATGTTTAAGTCTCACCCCAAAATGCCTAATTTATGGGTAAATAGGGCTCGGTGTTTCCAGGTGTTTATACCTTCAGCACGGACTAGGTGTAATGCACATGTTCAGTGTCTGTGTCTGTACAGAACAGACCTTTTTGCCCAGCTAAGGTTTACTCCAACAATTCAAAGGGAATTTTCAAAGGAGCAGAGAATCCTGGAGGGAAGTGAAGACATTAAAGGAAACCTGTACCTGCAGATGCAGTGGCTTCTGCCAGCCCAGGAAGAGGGAGAGGAAGCAGGAGGTTAAAAATTGAAAATATGTTGGGAATTTTTTGTTTTCAAAAATGCTTTCTCTGTTTGTATTACTGAATTGGGGGAAAGAGGGGGAAAAAAGTCAGTTTGCTATGTAAGCTGGAGAAACGCATTCCATGGTTTTGTACTTCTCTTTCCCGATCTGTGGAAAAGGGCCGCAGCATTGCTCTGTCTCGTGTTGGTGATCACTTACGAACAGCCCGAGATCCTCAGAAAAGAGGAGGAAAACCACACAGCGGAGCTGGGCTTTCTGCAGCCATCACGCGTGACGGTTTCTGCAGCAGAAGTCTCGTCCGAAGGCTCTGTATCCGGGAGCCGTCATCGCAGACCGTG
>NW_010425967.1:0-345 GCF_000710305.1 Buceros rhinoceros silvestris | reverse complement strand
CAGCCGTTGAACAACCCCCCCGTGAGACAGTCCCTGCCACAAAGGACTTACTCTCCAAACAGAGATTACCAGGCAAAACGGGGTGGGGGGCAGGGACTAGAAATGAGTTGACTAGTTCCGGGCTGCACAGTTTGGAGGTGACACCAGAGGCAGAAGCCGGGTGTTCTGATCTCCAGCCCAGCAATCCGCTGTTCCCCACAGGCAACCCCTTTTTGCCTGTTCTTGTGCGTACTGGGTGTTAACAGCGGCGCTAAAGATACTCATATACGACTTGGTATTTTTAACCAGTGGGAGCTTTACACATGGGAACACCCCCTCTCCTCCTCCCACCCACCCCCCCACCCC
>NW_010425966.1:530-811 GCF_000710305.1 Buceros rhinoceros silvestris | reverse complement strand
GTGAGGAGGGGGCTCCTGCTTCCACAGGGCTTACAAAGACAAGGGAGGGGGCACCTGTTTTGGTAGGACCTATATAAACAAGGAGGGGGCACCTCTTTTGGTAGGACCTATGTAAACAAGGCGAGGGGGTACCTGTTTTGGCAGGACCCACATAAACAAACCGGGGGCACCAGATGTGGTTGGACCTACATAACCAGGCGGGTGGGGGGTTACCCAACTTTGTAGGACCTGCGTGAGCAAGGTGGGGGGGTACCAGTTTTGGTAGGACCTACGTCAACAAG
>NW_010425966.1:0-277 GCF_000710305.1 Buceros rhinoceros silvestris | reverse complement strand
GGGTGTTGAACGGTGGATTATTGTTCCCTGTTTTGGTAGGACCTACGTAAACAGGGGAGTGGTACCTTCTTGAGGAGGTCGCGGGCGTCGGGCGTCAGGTAGGGCGGCAGCACCAGCTTGCCCTTGAGGATCTTGTCGATGGTCTTCTTGCGGTTCTCGGCGGTGAAGGGGGGCTGCGAGAAGGCACCAGGTGGCGAGGAAGAGGCAGGGGAGGAAGGCTCGGTGTCACCCACCCCCCCCGGGGGTCCCACCCACCCACCCTGGCGGGGAGGAAAGA
>NW_010425965.1:0-10303 GCF_000710305.1 Buceros rhinoceros silvestris | reverse complement strand
CTCTGCCCCTGGTCGGTCTTGGCACCGAGGGGCTGTCCGGCGAGCGTCGGCTGAGACCGGGGAGATTCAGTGCTCTGGAGGGAGAACGGGGGAAGAACGTGCCGCCTTCGAAATTCACGGTGATGAGGACCTGAGATGGGGAGGGCGGGAGACCCCGGCACTGCTCGGGCTGTGGGACCTTCCTGCCCGTCGGCAGCCCCGAAGGTTTCTGCAGGGTGGGTAAGGTGGCGGAGCGTGGGAGGGATACAAGCTGGGCCCTTAGGGGTGGTGAGAAACATCCGGAGGTCCCCCTGTCCTCCTGCGTACTGGCTCTAATTCTTCTGATAGACGAGAAGCACACCAGGGAAAGGTTATGGGTGCACTGTCAGAGCCAAATTCAGCTGATAAATCACGGCCAATCATAGTTCTTAATATAGGACATCAGCTAAAAGTTATGTGTAAGGAAGGACGAAAGGATTGTCATCCTTTTCCCCCTACGTGGTCTAATCATCTGTGATGCCCTACAAATTACCACGTTTTACCTCTCAGCCCTCCACTACACCCTATCTCCTCTTCAAAGCAGCCTCCCCTCTTGTTTTAGAGCCGAAGAGCTGTGTCTGCTACCTTCCCTGAGCTTGCACTCCTGCTTCCCCTCTCCCGGCCGTGGCCAGGCTCCCTTCCCTGCCGGAGGGGCTGTGGGCTCAGTGGTGACCCCATCTGCTGCCCTCACACCAGAGCTTGGCTCCCTGGCTTGCTGGCTCCGTGTGACGAAGATGCCTGACCCTGTGATTCATAGAGGGAGGCCGGCTGCCAGTGTTTCAGAAGCCTGTGGGTGTTTGTAGAAGTACACATATGCTCAGCTCACCCATTGTCAGCTTCATTGGCTCAGCTATATGGTGCATCCTGAATGGCAGTGAGAGGGTTTGGGGGCATAAACAAACTAGGGCAAAATCCTGCAAAATAACATCTTGAGAAAACTACTGGGACAGGTTGCTGAAAAAGAAGGTGTAGCTGGGCCCTGGGCACACGTGAGGGATGTCATGGAGAGCTCTGTGAGAAGAGGCATTACCCACATGCACAGATTGAGCACAGCCAGGGCACAAAGAGCCTTTCTCTGGTTCCAGGTGCATCTCCTCCCGTCTCCTGCCTGCTCACTGTGATTTGCCCTTTCCCTGGCTGTATAGCTCCTCTGTGCCTCTTAGCTCTCTTCTCCCTTTGACTTATACCCTGCCTCTTGAAGTTCTGCTGTGGAGGTGAGGAAGTGCCATGATCCTTCTTGCCCTGTTCAGCCCCTAAGACTCCTCTGCTTGTTGCAAGCACTTCTGTCCTGGTGAGTCCCCAGGCCCCAAGGGGAGGACACGCTCACTCAGGCACTGGCTTCTGCAGCTAACACGTGTCCCTAGTCTATATAGTACATAAGCACTGCAAACTGTAACGACTTCATCTAAATGAATGTGGAAGCTTTTAATTTCAAAGGCAAACTGCATCAGTTTGGTGGCCTCTGGACTGGTGGCTTTATGTGCCCTCCACACTCAGGCTGCACTGACCATTGGGTTGGCGCACAGCAGCTGGCAGGGGTGAGACTGGCAGGGGATGAGCAGGCAGATGCATATGGCAGCACTTGTGAAGAGCAGAGGGCGCAGCCTGGGACTGTGAGTGCATGCATTAGCTTATACATCTGTGACACTAACTGGCCGTGGAAGGAGGTAACTGGTGCTGCTCCTCTGGCTCGTGCAGTCATTGCTCCATGGAGATGGGTAGGAAAGCATTTATGCACCAAGGACTGTTCCAGGTGGTCTGCAGGCAGGTTTGCACGTCAAGGCTCTCTAAGCTGCAGTGTTGTGTGGGGACACAGAATGGCCCTGAGAAATCGGTCTTTTGGCAGATCCCAGATCCCTGGAGCCATATAGCACACACCAGTGGATGCTGACAACCGGCAAAGAGAACAATCTGCTCTTTCCCACAGAGGCATAACGTTTGTTTTTCACATAAGCCCGAGCACTACCTACCTCCCAAGTGCGAGTCATTAGGACATAACAAACACTGAAGCTTAATAGGGAGCATAACAACCCTCTCAAGGCCATCCCCACCCAAGCTCACCTGATCCTCCCCACCTAATGGGTCAGGCACTTGTCAGTGGCTGGAGGTGACATAGCCCATCAGTTTTCCTTTGCCTAGTGGCTGCTGCAAAGAGAAAGAACTCTGTCAGTG
Source organism: Buceros rhinoceros silvestris (assembly GCF_000710305.1). Classification (NCBI taxonomy): domain Eukaryota; kingdom Metazoa; phylum Chordata; class Aves; order Bucerotiformes; family Bucerotidae; genus Buceros; species Buceros rhinoceros. The sequence continues at coordinate 8,113 of NW_010425965.1, read as the reverse complement.
CTGCAAAGTCAGGGGACATTGTTTCTAGGACAGAAGTAGCAACACAGTCTTTGAACACCCTGAAAGATGCGACTGAGAAATACCAAAGGCAGAGGATGGGCGGGGAGGAGAAGTGGGGCCGGCTGCTCTGCCGAGAGGGATCCAAGAGCAAGGTAAAGGGCAGTACAGCCATCGTGCGCTTTGCTTCCTTGGCCGCCGCTTGGTGATGTTTGTATTATTGGGTGCATAGGATAATTGGGTGATTATGGGATAGGGCCAGTCTGCTGTTCTCCTTCCCTGGGCGAGCCGGAGCTGGGCCTGGAAGGATGTTCTCTGTCCAGTTCTTGCTGCCAGCTCACAGCCTTATCATGCACCATCTTAAAACTGGTTATTTTTTTTGCCCTCTCTTCTCCTATTGAGAAGCTCTTTGAGGCCGTTACTCCTCTCACGGTGAGAGCCTTTCTCTCCATTTCACGCCCAACTTACACCCATCTGCTTTAGCACAATGTGGATGTGAACAATTCTTCTTCCCTGGTACTTTTTCTCTCCCTCTGCCCTCCTTAAAACCCAAATGGATTTACAGAGAGGAATTGGATCTCTTCTCATCATTTATTTTGCCAAGCTCAGCAAGATAAGCTCTCATCTCCTCTTTTCACTTCCTTTGGTTATCTGGATGGCACTTCTCTGTACCTGTTCCAGCGTGAATGCAGGCTTGCTTAACACCAATAACCTGAATGACATCCTAAAATCTCAGTGGAATTTTACCCAGTGCCTTGTATATATTTACTTTTTGTTCCTGGAAATATGTGGCTTGCTACATGTAAGCCTGCATTTACCTTTTTAATAACTACATCAGTCACATGACTTTTCCTTTTCTGTTGTTCGTAGTGAATAGATTTTGATTTACAGCAGAAATTTTATCAATCTCTCAGTGTACATCCCTGCATTTTACACTGTTACATTTCATCCCATGTCTGTTATTAGGGCATAACAAACATATAATTCTCCCTGTAGGAATTCCTCTCTATTTAAAATGCCTCCCAACTTTGTTGTTAGCAAATTTCATGACCCCGCTTGTCATTTTTCGTGCCAAGCTAAGTAATGAAATTATTCAGTAAGACCATTCCTCCAGCCCTATAATTTTGTTATTAGCCCCATCAGCAGTTCTCACCCCCCAATACTATTCCTTCAGCATTTCAGAGTGTTTAGGTTAATCCTCATCCTCTCAAGTTTAACTAATAATTATCTAGGTAATAACCAAATCAAATGCTTTACCAAAGTCCAGGTTGATAAGATTGATTAGTTTTCCTTTGTCCGCAAGAGCAATTACCTTATCAAGGAAAGATACTGGGTTAGGCTACATCTAATATGCCTAGCTTGCACTTTAACCCATTTTTTGCTTCCTCCATGTCTTCTGTTACTCCCGGCTAACATTTGCTTTTAAAAGCCTGTAGATTGCAGTGATGGAGATTATTCAGTCTGCAGCAGCGAAGAGTAAAGAGCTCTTGAGTTTTGTGGCTGTGTTGCGTGCAGTAGTGTCCGTATCTGTACCCTTTAACCCATTAAATGTGCTGCCTCTGCTCTCTGAGGTTCTATTTTCTTCCTTGTGAGGACTGAAGCAATATATTCCTTTAGCTTTTATGTATCTGCCCTGCTGGTGGTGGTGGTGATGCTTTCCTTTGTTTCCTTTGTAATTTTGTAGCTAAAATCCTTTTGTTCTGGTTTTCCTTCCCTCTGCAGGTCTGATTTGTTTTGATTCTGGATGTTCAAAGGATAGTTTGCATATCACTTCCTTCTCCTTTTTGTCACTAGGCTTTCTGCACTTTCCTAAGGTGTCCTGTGCTGTCTGTGTCACAGTTCACATCCTGTGCAGCCATATGGGGCTATGGGTAACATGCTTTATTTTGTCCCATCTCTTTGGAGACAAGTAAGATTCAGGAAGCCTATTCTGTCTTACGACTACTTGAAAGAGAAGCAGAATATGAATTTTGCACTCCCTGGGGTGATGACCTGACAGCATTGCTTCTTGGCATCTCTAGGAATGCAGGCATCAGAGTTTAGAGAAAGAGGAGCTGAAAATCGAGGTTGTTCTTTTTTTTTTGCCAAAACTTACAGGCTGACATCAGCAGGATTTAAACATTTGGTTTTCTCACCTGTGGAGCCATGGGTAGAGTTAAGGTTGGGTTAGGTCTAGGGTTTAGAGTGAGGGTTTCCAAGTTCACCCTGGGTGTGCAAGGGGAGCCTGGCTGGTGTGAGTGTCCACAGAAACCTTGCCCTGGCCGAGGTCTGCGGACTGTTAACAACCCACCGCTTCAGCTCTGCCCAGACTGCAAGTGCCACACCTAACCCTCACCTTACACTAGACTGCCTGAGGGGCAAAATATTTGCACATAAGTTTTCCCTGAATTATATTCTACATGTAAGCTTTGCGTGGTCTTGAATGTATATATATAAACACTAAATTACAGCATGCTTAATTACTTTTAATTATTGGTAGTAAATAGCAACCATTTATACTGAGGTAGCATGTAACATCTCAGAGCAGCTCTGCCAGGGTGTTAGGGACAGATTAATAAAGTCAGTTTATGTCCTAAGTGCTGACAGTCCGAATTACTTACAGCTTCACAGCTTCTACATGGACTTTTTGCACTCTGCTTTTATTGATTCAGGGGATCTAGAAATCAAAACAACAGTGAAGTTTTTACTCCACTCATTTTATTTAGTTCTCTGATGCAGGTTCTGATCGGATAATATAGGAAGAACTTTTTTTTTACATTTAAAATTACCCCTCCAAAAAGATACTTATCAGAAAATGAGGCTGGATTTCAGCCCTGTAGAAATCTATGTAATTCCAAGTAATGTAAGGAATTCAAGCAGAACAGACTGAGAGGCCAGTTGTAAACCATCTGCACTCTTTAGGGCTTTCTGTAATCCAACAGAGAAGGTTTGCAGGGAAAGCAACAGCACTACAGTAGAATTGAAGAATGTATTTGCTAGAAGAAAAACAGTACTGGTAACTTAGAGTTAATTCTGTATAAAATAGATGTCAAACTCAAGGCAACAGACCTACAAAGACTTTCCAGAATCCAAATATACCTACTCTGTAGGCAGCAGTGGCTGCAAGAGAAAGAAGGATGTCATTTGGAAATTATGAGGTGGATGCAGAACTGCTTGGAGCGTGCAGATACAAGAAGGAGATTGGTAGTGAGAATAACTCAGTATCCCACTATCCCTAACTAAGCAGAGCTTGTACAGAAACACAGCAGTCAAATTATGAAGGACAGGTTTGCCTACAAAAATTACCAAGTGCTTTGGCTCGGTTTCCATACTGATCTTGTTGTCATGATACACCTGGAAGTGGCATTAGACTGAGAAAACAAGCAGCTAAACATGATAATGGAGATCTATGGCAGATGGAGAGATGCTCATGTTGCCATAGAAACTGTGCAGGAAAAGCGTGTAGGAGTAAAGCAAAGCACAAAAAAGCTTCTAGGAGAAGGGGCTAGTAACTGGATTCGCTCAGCAGCTGTTAAGGTTAGTTGAGACATTAATAAAAACACATTAGTTTTTCAGGAACCTGAGAATCATGAAGGAGAGGAGTCCTAGCAGTGAGCTGAGAACAGCTGAAGGCAGCAATGCCATTTTGTGTCATACAGGAGGGCAGAAAAAGTCTTTAGAGAAAGGCTGGAGATGGCCATGAGATGGACGACAAAGCTGGGAACCCCCTCAACCACAAGCACAGCATATGCTCCTCTCATGTCTGCTGAGCACACACCAGATCCAGGCTGGGCCCAGTAAGGGGATGCACCTTCCTTGGCCTCCTCTCTCTGCAGCCAGTCTGTATGGATTCTGGACACCACCCAGCCCAGCTCATTTTCCCCATGTAGAAAACCTGCTGGGTGAGCCCACAGTGCTGCAGGGCCAACTCCTCAGTGATGAACTCACATGCGGCTACATTTGTTGAAGAAGAATTCAGGCCCTAAGCAGACAAATGAGCGGTTTTGAGTTCCCCACACAAAGGGCTTGAGTAGGGGGCTATCTGGAGGAAGTTTCTGCTTCACTCTCTGTTGGGGTGAGTAACACGGTGGAGAAGATCCCCTTAAGCTACAGCAGCACAGTCATCCAGGGGCTGTTGAGGCAAGGCAGAAGGCAAGCCCTGCTATGGTGCCGAAGGACCAGACAGAGGGGATGGGCTCCAGCCATAGCCCTTTGTGCTAGAACAGCTTGCACTGCTCCACAGTGGCCGGTGAGGCAATACCCTGAGCTCTCTGCAGGCTCCTGAGTTGGAGAGGAAAGGGCAGGGAGGTGTCCCTGTGGGACTTGAGCAAGCAAAGGGCTGGCGTTGGGGGTGGCCCAGGATGCCCATCCAGCTGTCAGCAGCAGCTCCAGCAGATTGCTAGATTAAAATCACGCATGCTGGGCAGCTAGGCAAGGGCAGGCAAAGGGACAGAGACAAAGCACTCATGGGTGCTGTGGCAACAGAAATGTCTCGAACTCTGGTCATAACACAGTTATCTCCTGCTGCTGCTGAGCTACCTCTCTAGGACAAGCTTTAGTCTGGGCAAGGACTTGGCATTCCCTGCCAGGACCAGGTGTATTTGCTTTAGCTGTTCCCAGGTGGTGGGGCTGGGTGCGGGCAGAACCGTGAGCAGTCAAAGTCTGAAAGTAAAAGGCATTGTGAGGGTGCCGATTGTAACATACCAGCATGGAGAGGGCCGGGGCTGCCGTGGACTCTGCTCTTGTGCAATGAGTCCAGAGCAGTGTCCCTCCTGCTCCTTTTGCAGCCATGTGGCTGTGTGACAAGGACAACAGCTCGAGGCTGTGATAAGCCTCTTTCCACACAGAAGCATTAAAGAGAAATAGAGCACACAGGCAGCAACCCCAAAGAATCCGCTGTGGAGGCAGATACAAGGTCCTTCAGTCCTGTTCCTTGCTGACCTCTCAGGGCACGGTCCCTTCCTGAGAGGATGCCTCACAGGGGAGAAGCTACTGGGATTGCACTTGCAGCTTCCAGCCAGACCCAGCCTTTGCTGCTGCCGCAATTTACATTTCCACATCTGGATCATGCTGGGATGAGCTAACGCTGAAGCCTGAAGCATGACTCAATGCAAAGTCACACCGAGTGCAACTGGAAATGGTGCCAAGTGTGAGCATGAAGGATGCAAATGGGTTGTGGATGGGGAGGGAAACTTTGTTGGCACCGTAAAGCTGCTGGCATCTGTTAGTCGGGTGCTTTCAGGTGGACCTACATTACAGTAGAACATGAAGCACAGGGATTGACAGAGAAGAGCAAGGAAATTGGGAGGCAACTGACAATGACTGAATAGCCCAAATGGACAAAGTTTATAACTCATTCAGATTACAGGACGACCGATGAATAACCATTAAAGCAAGCACCAGAGATCCTACATGTCAAACAGAGCAGTTTCATACACCTGTTGTTCAGTTACAGCACAGCCACAGACCCAGTGACTAGGTGACACCTGTAAAGCCCCAAAATCAAGACATTCTGCCAAATAATCTCTACAGTGTGAGATACTCTGGTGAGTGAAATAAGTTGTGTTACATCCACCTGACCTTACCAGCCAGTTTCACCTGTGGTCAGGAGAACACAGCTGTGAGCTCAGTGTGATGGAGGAGAAAGGCTGCTCTTTGAACCAAACGTCCTTTCTCGTGTCACGGCATCTAGAGCTCTAGCAGGCAGCTATCTTTTATTCTTAGTAAGAATAGGAAGGTCTTTCATGCTCGTTATCTAGAAGAGCCCAGAAAGCATTAAATGTTTCCCAGGCTATTAATAAACTTAAGTATGAGTTTCCTTGAGAAAGAATCTAACCCCAAGGATGGGGATTGTACAGTTACCAAAGGCAGCTGTGAGGCGCTATGAGCAAGGTTACTTTTCTGGTCGTTTTGTCACTAGCCAGCAGCTCCCCCAGTCCAGCAATGACTGTGAAAAACGGCACTTCTCGAGAAATGAAGGCTCCACTTCTGGCTGTCCTTTCTCAGGATCGATGTCATTCCTCCGCACGCCTGTAGAGGATGCGGTTCCCTCAGCAGAGAGGAGCAGCAGCTGCTCTGCGCACCAGCTACCAGAAGAGGGCACGGGTTTAAAACTCTCTTAAACTTGGTCTCATCCACAGACACTTACTAGGTCAGGAAAAAAACCCCATTCTGTCTGACCAACCAGGGGGAGGTAGAAAACTTGTCTCATCTTTTCTATTTTTAAAATTTTTTTTTTTTTTAGCACACGGGTGATCTAAAATATGCTGGATTTTAGAGCTGTAGTCTTTGATCATGGATAGACCTTGATCTTGCTGCTCTGAAGAACTGGTGGTGAAGAGGCACTAAGGATGCATAGCCACGCTTCTAGGCTTTGGAAGAAATCGGCAATAGTGGTATACATGGTTTTGATCAGATCTTGGACAGTTTCCTAAAGTGAACAGGGTGATAAATTGTGGCAAATTGGCTTTAACTTGAGTTATAACAAAATATGATCCACTTCAGCTTGTAGCCACAATCTGGCCTATGAGGCTTATGATTTGACAGATGCCGATAAACATCTGTTATCCTGTTGACGCTCCCCTCCTCCAGATGTGTAGCTCTCCCCGAGGTGTTCCCCCGCATCCAGAAATCCCAGCGAGCGGCAGGGGTCAGGCAGGTGCTGCTGCGGGACCTCAGCACCCGCCCTCAGCTGTGCTTGCAAGGGCCCGGGCAGGATTTCAGTCTTTTTGAGTCACTGAAGCCTAACTGGGGAAGGAGGCTGAGAGCAGCGAACACAAGATACAATCAGCAGCAACTGTCAAGTAAAGGTAAGAGGCAGCTCGACCTGTAAACCCTTAGCAGATGTGGTTGTGCTCCAGCACAAAACGCTTCAGCATTTTGTCCATGCCATCTCACGACAGCCCCTGGAATTGTGAGTGCAGCACCTTTTTCTTAAGAGGAAAAAAGCACAATTTTCAACAGAAATTTTGGTGATGTTGGCGTGCATTACGATACAACGTAATTATGTTATGTTGTCAATTAAAATGTCAAGTAATTGGCAGAGGAGGAACTGTCATGTTTGGAGGGCAAGAGGAGTGCCGTTCTAGCCAAAATTTTCTTCAATGGACAACATTGACCCTGCTGTTCTGTTTTCTCATGGTTCCACAGGAGAAAAATGCAGCTGGAAAAGCCCCTTTTCTATCCCTGCAGCGACAATCGTCAAAAAGGGCAAAAATGGGGGATTTTATGCCCGTGCAGTGGTAATCTATTATGTCTGTGTAAGAGCCCTGTCAGCTGAGAGCAGGCGCGAGCACGCTTGGCAAGGAGGGATGGTACTGTGCTGGTTTAAAGCCAAATCAAAACTTTGATTTTACAGACATGTTGCTCGCAATGTGCCATCCTCCTTGGATGGCCGAAGGCAAAGACGTTCGAGTGTCACTGGGAATATGCTGGCAGCAGATGGGAAAGCTAGTGAGGGGGATGCTCCAGGTAATTTGACTGAAATATGCTCTCCTTCAAATTTTTGCTTTGGTGTAGAGTCCCACATGAGGCATTTTTATCCTCTTCTGTGTAACAGTTGTTGGCAGAGTTAGAGGGATATAATGACAGAGCTGGAGTGTGGAGGAGGGAGGTTGGGCGAGATGTAGAGCAGAGCTGCAACCTCGCATCTGACTCTGTCCTCCTCTTCCTCATGTGCCCGTTGATGAAAGGCAGAGCAAGGATCCCCCTCTCCTGATTTTAAGAGGTAAAGCCGCTGCGGTCCCGTTTCGGTCGTCTCGGAGCTGTGCTGTCCTGAAGTTCTCTTTGACAGTGCTCAGAGAGACCCAGCCAAGGGCTTTCACACCCCTGCTCATAACCACCTGTACACGACACAGCTTGGATCCCTCACTTGCTGTCCTAAAGTTCTCTGTGACAGTGCTCAGAGAGCCCCAGCCAAGGGCTTTCACACCCCTGCTCATAACCACCTGTACACGACACAGCTTGGATCCCTCACTCTTCTTTCTAGGGGGGCGAATGCTCGTAGCCGGGAGTTCAAAAGCGTTTTAAAGGTTCGCTGTGGCTTTAAGAGCGGCAGCAGCGGAGCGCGGCCTCGGGAGGGCACTGCTGCCCGCACTAAAGATGGCGGCGGCGCTGACCCGGAAGGGGCGGCCGGGCC
>NW_010425964.1:409-5487 GCF_000710305.1 Buceros rhinoceros silvestris | reverse complement strand
TGCTTCCCCCTTGCCCTTCATTTCTCCCGATAAGGCGGCGGAAACGGGTCTCGGTTACTGATTCATATTTCTAATCTTCCTTTCCTGAACATACAATGTTCTTTTGTGAAATGAATGGTCTTTAATTAATGCACTTGCACAATGCAGGGGCTTGCATGGGGATCGATGATAGGAAGCAACAGGGGATGGATCCCTCCAAAATGGTTTGTCAGCATTGAGAAAGAAAAGGCAATGTCTATAAAAGGGCCACTAATAATGCCCACACGTCTCTCACCATGTTGTCTGAGGGGACATTCCTTCCCTTGTTGACAGTCAAGTGTAATAAGTACATGTCTTCGCTCAATCATTATAGACCATAGAATTGTATTCTTTAATTAGCATGTACTGTTAACCCTCCTTTCCTCTATGGGCCTTTTTTTTGTCTTTTACAGACCAGCAAAAATGTTTTCCTTCAGTTCTTTTTCTTGATTTCTCTTCTTTCTTTAATTATTTTCTTTCTTTCGCTCTCTCTCTCTCGCTGTAGTCAAACATATTCTTTATTAACAACATTCCTACCAGCCAAAGCTAACTTTTTGTGTTAGGCAACTTATTTCAAGTTTTCCTTTTTTAAAAGGAGTCAAGGCAGCGCGCATGCGCACGAAGCCCGCCAGACTTATGACCGCGATGTGCCCAAGGCTGCTGCATCTCTCCAAATTGCAAAGCTGAGGTTTAAAGTACCATGAGAAGAAAACTCTGGGCATATTCGGGAGCTGCGAAACTCTACAAGCTATTAAAATCTGTTAGTGGAATATGCAAGGCGAAGAAGGTTTTCCTCAGATTACCTTAGCTGACGAGTTGGTTTCTTCTCTTCAAAAGAAATAAAAAGTCCTAAATCCTCCCAGGAACCTTATAAAAAGTGTCCCTGTGAGAGAGACTCATTCGGGGAGGGGAAATTCTTCAAAGAAACAATTTCATCTCTCATCCTCCGTTGTGCCAAAACAATAACCCTCGGGGGCGGAGGGAAGCAACAACCTTTCGGGGGCGGCTCCGGCTGGAAACTTTCGCCAATATCCAGAGTCTTAGTGACCCCAAAACAGCAAAATGGTAGTGCAGGAGACAGGGTGCCGCTGCAGAGGTAACTGAGGGGAACAGGGCTCCACTTGGGTGACACTGAAGTCTGTTTTCACACCCTGCACCTCAGTCAATATTTAAAATGCAATGCGTTTGACGTCTCCGATGTGAAAAATGTTATCTCAGAAATGAAGCCAAAGAAGTGTTTTGTTTTGTTGGTTTTTCTTTTTTTTTTTTTTTAATGCAAATGCCAACCTAAAACGATTAACATTTAAAGAGGGCAAAGACCAACAAAAACCACGCATTAGTGCTTGATTGTACTCCATATTAATAGTACACCGCTTTGGGGAAATTTTCTTTCAACTAATACAAATACCAATAGAAAGACAAGGTTGATTACACAGTAGTTTAGGAATGGCTCGGTATCGTCAGTACTAACACATATTTTAAAAGTGCACATTTGTAAAAATAACCATAAAATTGAAACGTTTATAAATATTTATTGTAAAAAAACCCCCAAATATTAAAAATAAATAGTATGTTCAAACACACAACAGAACGTTCTTTCATTACCAAACGTGATGAAGGAATATGGAATATAAGAAGTCTGGAAAAAGATACAGCGTATCAACGTTGAAAATGTTTTTTGCAATCTACATTTACAGCGGCTTCTTCTCTGTACAGTTCACAAGGAATGTATTAAATTTTCCCATAAGTATAACAAGACTAGAATTAATAGGAACAATAATAGTAATAATAGCCACTCCATTGCAGTTTGACTTGGTCCTTACTCAGGAAAAGTCCAATTAAATTAATGGGGTTGCTTAGAATGGCAGGATTGGGCTCAGATCAATCTGCAGCAACTAAAACAGAAGTACACTGATGAGTTACAACTTCAAGGAATTCGTGTTACTAACAGAGCATTGCATGATCTCCAATGAGAAACTACTAAATAAACCTTGATCAGGGAATCATTTAGATATACACCATGAAGTTTATAAAATGAAGATACAAAAGGGATGCAGTTTGACTATTTTTACACTTACGAACAATAAAACATGAGAGCATATGGAAGCCATCGCTTTGAATGTGTTAACAACTTCGATACATTGCAGTATATACATGCTTAATAGGTATTCAGACTGTTAAAATGATCAAAGCCTTTACTCTTATGTCTAAGGTCTTGCTTTCACTCTACTGGAAAGAAAACGTTTGTTGGTCACATACTGGTGTTAATGAAACCAAACAGTTCTGCCTTCTCCCAAGAATCACATTCTGTGCAGCATATGTGTTGGAATAATTGATTAGACGGAAAAGTTCGGAGGATTAAATGCAAAAAAAAAGGACATAATTTAAACTTTCAAACAGTAAGTTCATACAGACATCTATGAAGATCTGTACACAGACAGAGTTTCACACAGCCACGGCCACATATATCCAGATGTATGTCTATACACAGGAGTCGGTAGTTTGGTATTTTCTGCACCCTCTGGGCCCCTAAAGTTATCTTTAAAATTTTGATTTTTATCTCTTTAGAAACGGTTTAAAGCTAACGGACAGGGTGAGTTTGACAGAGAGGAGAACAAATCGCTGACAAAGAACCTTTTACGTTTCATCAGCGTTGTTAGGACGACGAGCAGGAATTTCTCAGATAATAACTCCCACTTCAAAGATTTCTCAGCTCAATAGAAATTGGACCATCCTTTTTATTCAACCACAAGGGCTGGCACTAAAGACGACTCAACTGTTTGAATTTTTTTTTCATCGTGTTTATTTTTCCCCTATTCACTAGGGTACTTGGATAAAATAAACAACAAGACAATTACTGGAACATGGACTTCTAACTTTCTCGGGCCCATGGCCCAGTGCCTATGGCCCCGACCGTGCGGGTGTCAAGTTCCCCCGCCCCGCGAAACCTCAGCTCACTGCCACGCAGACTGGCCAGGCAGGGTGGGGTGGGAAAGGGGACACGGGAAGGGGGACACGGGCAGGTGCCCCCAGCCCTTTCGCCGTTTTCCCGGGGCCTGGGGGACTTCCATCAGCGCACCTACTTCACAGAGCTGAGGCAACCCAATGGGGTGTCTTTCCGTCCCCATCCTATCTTCCCCAGCAAGGGGTGGGGGGAGGAGAGGGAAGCACTCCTCAGGCTTTGTGGTTGGGTTTTGTTGCGAGAAGCTGATAAGAAACGCTGGGGAGAGGGGATGGGAGCTCGCCCGGAGCCTGACTGGCAGCCCCTAACTTTGAGGAAAAGGATAGTGGGGCTACAAGGCCAGTGTGAAGCCCGTCTCGAGGGCACAGAGAAGCCCAGCAACCCCCAACTCTGACAAAGTGCATTAGGTGGAGGAAGTGTATCTCTAGCGGGGAGCAGATTGAGTGTATTAAGCTAGCATGAAACCAAAGGTCAGTGCAAATGTATCTTAATAGACTGTCTCAAATGGAGTGTGCCTCCTTTGAAGGCCGCTTGCTATTGCTCTCCTCATTACCATAGCGATCCTAACGTGGCATGCTGATGCACCATAAAACTCACACTTTCAACCCCAAAATCAGGCCCTTTGAACAACCCGAGCTTGATTAGACCTTTCTCCTTTTCTTTTCCCCCTTAAAAACCATTTCCTTGCCTTTAGAAACTCGCCCTCAAATCCCGAACGCATTCTCTGATCCAGGCAAAAAGCTGAAACAAAAGTGAGCTGAGGCGATGGTTCAAGCGGGCCTTTTCTTTCTGACAGTCTTACCCATTTTTATTATGGTCTGGAACAAGTGCCCTGTTCGCGTGGGTTTTGTTTACCGGAAATTAAATGAAAATGATTTAGTTCACGTCAAACAAAAATATATACTTGTATACACAAGAAAAAGGGCCTGTTAGACGTAAATATTATGTCCTTAATGAAAAGCCTGGACGGGCTCCAGACTTGGCCTTTCACTATTTAAGTATGACTTGCCTATTGCCATAGAAATCCTAACTTACCATGAAGATTCACCGTTGTGAAGAAATACTTCTTTGTGTGAGCTTGCTTTGATGTCTAAGGCATAAGATTCAGGCTTTCAGCTGCGTCTGTCTAGATTACCTTGAGAGCAACGGGGCAGACATCTGTAACAAGCAAATGAAAAATTAAAGATGATTAGCCTGCACATCCAAATATTTCCGTAAATAGAGAGATAAAGAAATAAACAGATCTCAGGACACCATGAAAACATCCTCCTTGCCCACAGTTGAGTTCTGTACCTCTTGCTTTCCACTACACAAGTTTCAGGGGCTGTAGAGGTCACAATTCTCCCCTACTTTAGGCTCCTCTCTCACATATTTCTCTCCCCTAGGTAATTCCCTACGTGTATTCTCAGTAGCGATGCACTGTTGTCACTATTCGAGGTGTTTAAATACAAAAGTTGGCAAGTTTGGGTGAGTGAAGAAGGGAACCCCAAGGAAAATAAAGCTGTATCTGTGTGGGAGACGCTGGGCGCTGGGGTGTGTTTAGCCACTGGCCAGCTGTAGCTTTTATATTTATAGATATATACATACACGTATATGTGTGCATGTGTGTACACTTGTACACACACACCAACCCCAGTTACCTGGGTGCAGAGGTGATGTTTCAGACACGAGAAGATGCGGTTACACAGCCTTCTGTCTGCCCTCAGCAAGCCACAGAAACCTCTTCCAGCAGCCCGTGCTGTTTATTTCCCTGTAATATCTGGTATTCTTAAACGTCGTTAAAATAATTAAAATGGCACCATTCAGCAGTTTCAAGTTACCCCAGTGAAGGGGTTTGTTTATTTATTTGGGGGTGTTTTTACCTCTTCCTTTTTTCTCTGAACCAGAGGAGTGAATCCTATGAGTCTGGTTTGAAGCTCTGGGGCAGGATGAAGATGCTAAAGCTGAGTTGTCCGACCGGTACAAACGATTACCGTCAGGGTTATTCGCAGAGTAGATACGGTGCAGCAGTGACCCTGGATCTCTGCTCTGCTGGGGGTCTGCCTGGCCCCGGCCCTTGCCGTGACGTCATCGAGGGGGTTCTCGCCCCCCCCCTTTC
>NW_010425964.1:0-270 GCF_000710305.1 Buceros rhinoceros silvestris | reverse complement strand
CGCTCTGGGTGGGGACGTGTATGTTTGGGTATTAGGAGTCATTACCAGTGGGAGCGAAAACGGACAGTCAATCAGCGCACCCCCCTGGGCCTTTCTTTATTAACGACTACTGTGGGGGAAAATATGTATGTGTATTTAGATACAGCAAAAGGGAAAAGTACGGAGATTCTTTACAGAAACGTCCATCGAACGGGTTAATTAATAAAAAAATTTAATGGATCCATTTTGTACAATTCGGTAACAAATAATACTTTATATATATATATTTCT
>NW_010425963.1:4346-5005 GCF_000710305.1 Buceros rhinoceros silvestris | reverse complement strand
AGGCAGGAGCACTGCTCCCCCAGCCCCTGAGATTGACTGGAGAACCACAACCATACCAGTGTGCAGGTGACATAAAATGTCAGAGCATTGATGGAACTGGGAAGGAGAGGAAGATCTTTTTGGCTTTGCTGTGCTCAGGAGGGGCAGACTGGTCTCGTGTCCTGTGCTGTGCATAGCTGGAAAGCTGCCTTGCCTTACTGCTTGCTGAAAGAAGTTACTTGCAGTGATTTGTCCTAATACAAAAAAAACAAGTTGCAGAGGACAAACGGAAAAGATAGAGTGCAGTCCTGGAGCTTGAACTCCCCTCTACCTTTGGTGAAACAGAGACCTCTTTTAGGTTTTTAAAATTTTATTATTTCCTAAATTCAAGGTCCTCCAGAGAACATGGGTTCCCACAGGGTAAGGTTTGAAGGTTTCAGGTTTATGAGGCAAGGGCAGCAGTTGGGAAGGGCTGATCCTGAACTCAGTAGAGCTGATGAAGTGCTCTCATTGACTCCACAAACTTGAATTCAGCGTATAAGTGTTGTGAAACGGGCACAGGAGGCAGGGATTGGACTGAGGAGGCCTGTTTGCATTTGTCTCCGGTTTCATTGAGAGCACCGTGCTTGCTTAGCGAGCCAAGGATATCTGCTGTCTGCAAGGCAATGACTCCCGGTTCC
>NW_010425963.1:843-4253 GCF_000710305.1 Buceros rhinoceros silvestris | reverse complement strand
CCTGCTGAGCTGCCAGAAACACAGGATCCAGAACTGGCCAACTTCCAGAGGCATGCTACCAAGGCTCCCCGTGATGCGTCAGCCTCCCGTGCCAAGGTTGGCAGTCTGACTGCTGTGTGCAGCTCTAGAAAACCTTCCAAAGAAGAGAATTTTTTAAAAAACGAAACAATGCTTCATATTAGTAACAAGAACAGATGTTGCCTTCAGGTGCCATGTCTGCTTCAGGTATCCAGGATGCCCTTCAGTGCCTTAAGCAGAAGCAATTTAGGCACACTTAAACCAAATGAACCTAGATCCCCTCTATGTCTTTTTTATCCCAGACAAAAGGGAACCTCTTTTTTTAGCTCATTCCTTGGAGGCTCTTCTTCCTATCCCAGACACCGCATCACAATATGCAAGACTAGGTAAAGGTTGTGCACACTCCCCATGATGTTTGTCTGCTTGAAATGTCACCAGATGATGACGGAGACAGGAGTTGTGAGAGACTTTGCAGGCACTTACTTGGGAGGTGTCAGCCCACAGGTAAAGGACTTGGCCCTTGGGCTGAGCTAACAGTCCTGCTGTTGTCCTCTGGTGCCCTTATTCCTGTCCCCTTCCTTTGTTGTTGTTAATATGTTTTTGTAAACTGTTCTCCAGCAGCTCTCACTGAAGCATCTGGTCTTCTCCAGGCTGTGTCTTGCTCCTGGTTCCTTCGCTGCTTTGCGGTTGAGTGGAAAACCAGATCCAAAATATGGAATAACATGGTATTTTGGTGATGGGCAGAGTTTGGATTTTCAGGTTTTTAAATTCCTGCTTGTGTCCAGATTTTAGGTGTGAGGGTATGTGTCTCCTGGGATTGTCTTAGGCCAGCTGTTTCAGAGGGAGCCATGAGCTGTCCCTGTTTGCCAGTACAATCATGCAGTAATCCAGATTTTGGATGTAAGAGAGAGGCAGACTGCAGGGCTCAGTGTTTCATTGCTGTCTAGGCAGGCTGCCTTTCAGTTCACGTTAGCTCTCTGTAACACAGACTGGCACAGCTATGTCTACAGCTAATATTGCTGATGAGATGGGGTGGGAGGGAGAAGAGCATGTCACACAGCCATAAATCTGCCTAACACTCCCCAATAACTAAGAAAGGCTTGTCTTCCTGGTGATTGCATAGCAGGCAATTGCACATCAATGCGTGCTGTTGAAATTAATTCCTGTGTATAATTAAGTTGTGTCCCCCACTGACATCATCCACTTTTCTACTTGGTTCGTTTACAGTATTTATTTAGTGTTTTTTAGTAAACGGAGGTCTCACTGCAGTTGGCGGTCACAAGAAACAGCAGAGGAGAAAGTTTCTTACATAGGAAGGCTACAGATTAAAAATAAAGACTCTCCTGGAAGAGGCGGTAGTTGACGCTGAAACATTTCAACTTCCTTCATTTGCTAATGTTGTAAAAGTTGGCAGCTCTTCATGTTGACAGCCCTCTAAATTCATCAAGCTTTTTATTTTTTTTTTTAAGTAAGTAATCCATCGGAATGGCAAAGTACCTTTGGAAAGAAGAGCATTGTGGTATTAAGTTCATCTAGAAGTTACAGAGTAGAACAGAGCCTGTCTGTTAATTGTTTTACTTCAATGCCTTCTGCTGATTTTGAGAGCTTAGAAAGGCTCAGTAGTGATTTCAATTACTGGGGTATAAAACCAGAAAACGACAGTAGAGTTGGTCCAGATTTACATAAGTATAAATGAGATTTTGAGAAATGTCTGCATAGTTTCCTTTCAGGCTTTAGATTTAATTATCTTAATTAGCCTCTCAATTCAAGGGTCTAATTTCCACCACAGTTAATGAATTGCACTTACTTATACTTGGTGACTGAATTATCTTACCAGTTTTTAGGGAGTATTCTAAAGACTACTAATGAGAAAAATAGCCTCAAAGTTCTCCAGCTTTGTTTTTCCAGGTATAAAGACTAAATATAGTATGTGTTCCTCAGAAAATATGAGTGACAGGGTTAGTAATTTGTGAACAACCTCTCATTTACAGTCCTACCAGCACAGAATTCACTGTGGCATGGAGAACATCAAACAAAACAACTTGGATGACTTTCATGCATTTAAAACAATGAGGAATACAGGCTTAATCCGGACTAAAACTGCAAATGCTTCCTGGGTTTGGTTAACACTGATGAAAATATTGAATAATAGCAAAGAAATAAGCTGAAACCTGAATTTTAAAAGGCTGGAATGTAATGAATATTGAAAGTATTAAAAGCTGTAGTTGAAAATGAAGTCATGTTCTGTGAGAAGGCTATGTTTGCTCAAAGAAGTCTTTTAGAAAGTCCTCCCCAAACCCATAGCTTCTATTTGATTGTCAGTGTTTTAAATCCCTGCCAGCCCATTTTGAGAGGTGTTACACTGTCGCTATGAGCAGCCCTTTGAGCCTATGGCATTTATTAGCAGTTGATAATTTTCACATGGTTTTCTTTTAAAATAGGCCTCAGAGCTGGGTTGCAGGGTCCCCAGTTCCTCAAGCCTGAGTTAGGAAGGGATGCTGTTGCATTTTAAGCTTGATGCCCTGGGCAGAGGTGGAAAAGAGAGCAAAGCAAGGTGACTGCATCCCACATGTTATTGGTGAAGGAAGGTGGACTTAGGTGGCAGCTGTCGAAGGGGCTTCAGGCTTCAAGGTGATGGCAGTGACTCTGAGTGAGGAGAGCAGAGCAGGCGCCAAACCCCCGTGGAGGGACGCAGCACCAGGCAAACGCTACCGTGTCACGCGACACTCAAGTGCTGCAGCCGCCTTCATGCCTTGCTCCTGTGTAGTGCTCCTGTGTAGTGCTCCTGCAGCACCAGCAAAGGAGCAGCAAGCTTCGAATGTCCTGAAATTATCGGGTAAGATGCTAGGTCAGACAACCTCTAAGCGGCCGGTGTAGCTCTGCTCTCAAAGGCATACCACACCGCAAGCCTGCCTTGTGCTGCGCTGTCAAAAAGTAATGCGGTAGCTTGACCTCCCAACAGAGGTAATGTGAATTCTCCAACAAAAGCACTCCTACTCACCAGCTTAACATACTGCCTACTGCATCCTCAGAGCTGGCCCCTTCCCTAATTACCGCCTCCTTTCCTTCTCCCCAGCCAGCTTCTTAGAGCACAGCCCGCTCTTTAAGCCTGCCTCCGCACACGACTTCAACCCCGTCTTTTTTCTAATGTCAGGCTTCTGGAAAAGGTGAAGTCGGTCCAGCTGCACCGCCAGTAGCCATGAGCAGAAGATACTTGTTTGCTGGTTTCCGTTCCCTTATAGAAATAACCCAAGTCCCTCTTGGAGCAGATTTGCCTTTGAGTTTCATTGTGTGTCTCTGCTTTTCTTCAGGTATAAATCAGCCACAGCAGGCATTTGCTGCCTGCAATACCACAAAACATCAGGTATTATCCTTAAGCGCTGCAGACGATT
>NW_010425963.1:0-739 GCF_000710305.1 Buceros rhinoceros silvestris | reverse complement strand
GCCAGCCTATTCTGCTGGGGTTCAGTAAGCAGCGTACGTAACTGCTATGCTCCGAGTGAGTCAGGGCCCTGGAAATGAGCTGTTACTGAACAGCGGGGTACAAACTAAGCTGCTCTTTACTCAGCTGAAGCACATAAAGCAACTCATGGCTGGAAATATTTCTCTCTCTGGCCTTTTCTTCACTGCAAAAAGAGGTACACTTCTAACGGCTGTTAGAGATCCAAACCACAAACATATTGAAATATACATGCCTTGTTTATTGTAGCATTTTAATCTGCTGGCTCCTGTGATGATAATACAAATGAAAAAGGCACCTTTTCCCATGCATGTTTTCATTCGTGGGGTATGCAGTGCAGCAGCTTTAGCTTTGGAAAAACCCAAAGCCATCTTTTAACTTCTTTTTTCACCTAATGGGAAGAAAAAAAAATCTTTGTCTCTTGTGCTGGAATCTGTCTATAATCCTGTGTCTGTATGACCCAGCAAAGAAATTGCTGTAGGATGAAAACTTCACCTAGACTCAGTTGCCTTCAGGAGCTGGGCCTGAAGGAGGAGTTAAGCTGGCAACTCCCTGGCCACTGGTCCCTGGTGGCACAGCTGCTGCCAGCCGAGCACTGTCCCTGGTTTCCCCTGTGTTTCACTGTTTGGTCTGATGAGAAAACAACTGGTATGACGGGCATGTGATTTGCTGCTGTGCTGCAATAACCCTTGGCATTGGAAAACCCCAGGGACAGGTTTGATA
>NW_010425962.1:4391-19379 GCF_000710305.1 Buceros rhinoceros silvestris | reverse complement strand
AAAAATCCATATATTTAAATAAGGAGAATAATCACAAGCTAAAAAGCTATGAGAACTATTTAACTCACTGTAATTGAGTTGCAAGAGACACTAATCAGTGTGTTGGAAATGGGGATTGGGATTTACACATAGGATGCATGCAGACTTAAATTACGAAACAAAGTCTGATAAAATTCATTTATTCTTCAATGTAGCACTTGTTTATACACCACGAATGACTGCACAGAATGGAGAATAGTATCCCGGCTGTACTCAGAGGCCTCCTATGAAATCACGCTCAGAAGAGGACTTTGTTAGCACAAGTCTATAAATGAGTTGGTACATCTTTCTGCTTCAGGTTTTTAGTTTGCATTTTTTTTTTACCTGCGAACTGATAACTATTATGTCTTTAAAAAGCACTTAAAGTGAAAGAACACTTAACCTCATCAAAACTGAGCATACTGCTTAGCACAGCACTTAACACCGGAAAATTTCAAATGTGTGTGTTTATACATAAATATTTAAACCAGTTTGAGCTCATTGCTGGGCAACAGATTGCTATCCCTAAAGCAAAGGGTGTTAAGATCGACCTAATTACAACAACAAAAAACTTACATTAAAGAGAAAAACTACAGCACCACAAATAACGATCATAGTTCAAGTTCAAGCTCTGAGTAGCTTGCTAAATTTCACTTGTGCTTTAAAGGCAGCCACCTTTAGAATATCCTTTAAAACAATGCCGAAATTGAACTCCCCACAATAAAGGGGAGGTTTTTTCTGGGCTGAAGACTGACAGTGGAGCTAATGTGATCTCATTCTTTCCCTGCTAGCTACTGAGACAGCCGAGAGACCATCTGATTTGAAGCTATTTATTGTTTATTTAAAAACAGAACACCCAACAAACAAAAATCCTATATTCATTACCCTTCAAAAGGCAGAACACAACTCCATTACTACCTGTAAATGGCCTGCTTGTCTGCATCCATTGGAGTTTGAGATTCTACGGGGGCAGGACTCACACCTTCTGCATCAGTTTCAGAGCAGTTGGGATCTTGTTCAGTTTTTAACTCTGTTACTACTTGCATCTGCAGAAAAAGAGTAAGTTATAAATAAATCTGCATACTTGATGTAAAATAAGTGTACTGTTTTCTAAGGAAATAGCAATGCAAAGAGCTACTAAATTGCTAGAAGGCTGGTATGCCTTGGCACTTACACAAAGAGCCATAGCAGCAACAAAACCCCTCTTTTAATCCTTGATGCTTTTTGATGGGCCGTGTAAAAGTCACTTCAAATTTCAGCGCTCAGCTTTAAAATGGGAATTAGTAAAACATTTTGTCTCTGAAGTGGCTATTTTGGAAGAGGCTAGCAAAATTCTAGCTAGGAATAGCTCGAAATAGCTAGGAATTTTTTTGCTCTAAAAAAATTATGGGAATGTCTGCATAAAAAGCCTTTAGGATGAAAACAACAGAAAGGAAAGTTTCTACTCTTCAGG
Source organism: Buceros rhinoceros silvestris (assembly GCF_000710305.1). Taxonomy (NCBI): domain Eukaryota; kingdom Metazoa; phylum Chordata; class Aves; order Bucerotiformes; family Bucerotidae; genus Buceros; species Buceros rhinoceros. Next base: position 17,908 of record NW_010425962.1, on the reverse strand, counting down.
TTTTTTCCTAGTGTATATTATATGAAGGTACTGAAGAAGAGAGATCCTGCAGTTTTTCTTGTCCATTAAAATGCACATTTTCTTACAAAGGATTGAAACATTCTATGTCACTCCAATCTTTCAATTATCCAGAGCATAACCTCCTATGACCTTTACCACTCAAATTTACAGATTGTAATAATGATTTATATTAGGCATATCAAGCTACTGGATAAAACTGTAGTAACTGCTTCTAAAAATCCACTTAAGATGCAGTTACACAATTTGCCACCACTGGAAAACAGCACAGAGCCACAACCTATACCGAACAACTCCTGAATTGTACCAGAGCCTGCTAATGCTTTTGAGGTGCTTCTAGGTGGTTTTCTCATCATCTCCAGCTAAATATCTTCAGACGAAAAAGTCTTCAAGGAACCTAACTTCTGAAAGGCAGAGTTTCCACTCCTCAACCCAAACTCTTCAAAGGGGAGAAAACCAGGAACATCTGCACAAAGACAAGAGGTCACTGCAATTTTTTTCCCCCTACTTTAACCCTATGAAGTTTTGTCTTGAGAAGAGGACAGACGCTGTTCTAGATATCACCAGGCAGCCAGGATTGACACCTGCAGAAATGAAACTTTCAAAATGCGATCCTCTGCCCTCTTTTTCTGAAAATTGTACACTCACATGAACCCTCCGAAAGGGAAGCTGGCCTCCAGAAACTATTAGAGAACCTAACTCTGACAGAATTTAATCTATTTCCACACAACATAAGCAAAATTTCCATTTCCAACAAGAAGTCTGAGAGAAATGAAAGGTTAGTGCTTTATTACCTGTTGGGGCCAAAGCACTCCCTAGCAAAATCAGAAACTGAGAAAATGCCCACGTATCCTGCCCAACAGAGCAGTTTGTCTTGCAAAAAGCTACCTCAGCAAGCATAGATGATTTTTAATCCAGAATGCTTGCAAAAAAGATGCAACTAATGGACTCCTTTCTTGGCTACTTACAAGAAGGAGGAGCAAAATAAAAGGGGGTGACTCATAAAAAATGATTATAAATGTTGAGCCACACATCTGCAGAGTTGGAAGGGAGAGAGCATGTTCAGTCAGGGTTCTAGCTCACTAGAAGGAGGAAATAGCTCACTTAAAACTGCAAGTTATTTTCTGTGGGCCATTTCCAAACTACAAAAACAGTAGGCAACCAAATTACCTCTATTATCTTGGTTACCAAGAGCTTAAAATACAAAACAAAAAGAAGGAACATTCCCAACCCATTCTTTACTTTCACTGATGTGTCACAGGATACCATGTTTTTGCTGGGGGAATAATGTAAAAGAGGTAAAGTAGGTGAGAGGAAAGAGAAATTACAATTGCAGTAGAAGCCATCAACAACAAAAATCAGTAATCTTAGATTGCCTTCAGATAAACATCTTTTTATAAGAGATGGGAAAAGTTTCTGCTTTTCTTCTGATTGTTCATCACTGTTGCCATCTGCTGACAGAAGTACTTGTATTTACTGCTTATGGCTGACACACAGAAACGTAAAAGTGGGTCTTCAGAGTACAGGCCATGGCATCACTTGACTCCAGTTAATAGTAACTTAATTTAGCAATTCAAACTGAAATATTCAGCCTGCTGTACCAAAAAAAAAAACCAAAACAAACCAACACCAAACCATCGTGACTAGATATAGATACTCAGACTATTTGAGTATGGTTCATTATTCTAGCTGTTTGTCAAATGAAGTAAGAAACTGGGAGCCCACTGACCAGCTTTATAATTAGCAATTCTAATCAAAAGAAATTCAACCAATAGAATTGATTCACTTCTAATTCAACAGAAATCATTACAATTAATTTTTTACCAGTTTTCAGCCTGCAGCATCACTGCACTAACTTAAATGTGGTCAAAGTGGCGTATAATTCTAGATAACTCAATTTATCCTTCACTCACTCAAGACCAACAAGTCTACGAATGCATGTACGTCATCTATCTATTGTAACTGCAGACACAGAAGAACACCAAAAAATTATATACACAAAATATTACGGATGCCCATTTGACTTTCCTAAAAATAGGAACATTACAGCACACAAATTATCTAAAGATGACTCAGAAGAAAACTCTTAGTACCTAACTATTCTTCCTGAAGTTAAGCCAAGCCATGCAAAAATTAGTTAAGACTTTACGAAGCATCAAAGTATTGAAGAATAGCAGCTTTAAAGATCTTGTTTTACAAACAAGAACAGATACTTAAACAATGCCAAAGTGTGCGTTAAGGAAAAAGTCACTAACTTTTGTCTCTTGCTAACCATATTTAGTTGGCAAAGAAAGTAAAGCACTCTTACCTGTTGTCCATCTTGATAGTTGTCTATACTTAATGTCTGTGTTGCCATCATGGTTAATAAAACATTAGTTATGTCAAACCATCATAAGTATGAACAAATATTCTTTAAAAAAAAAAAAAGTCAGTTACAAAAGTGACCACTTAGAATCCAGCACCAAAAGATTAAAAAAAAAAAAAAAAAAAATTAGGCACACCTCACCCAAAAGATCAGTGAGTTTATTCACAATGATAGTTACATGTATTTCCTCAAAAACAAAACAAAAAAAACATGTTGGAAAATGCAACGAGTTTCATCAATAAAAAAGTTCACTGTGTCATTTCTAAGGTAAGATTTTTAAGAAGAGGCAGAGGTTTCTTTACATCCACAAACTTAAAGTAAACTTTAGTGTTAATTTTTGCACTACTTATCTAACTTATTCTAAAGTAGAAATGAGCAAAGATTTATGTTTCTGTGTTTTGAAAAGGCTAGCAAGACATTGAGCATTACTGTAAGTGAAATTATAATAGTGTACAACCAATGAATCAAATATAAAATGTGTTAAGGAATACCCTACTTATGTATGAGCATGAATCCCATATTCTGAAATTACTTTTAGAAGCCAAATCACTTCTGACATCAGGAATCTACCATGCAAATCATGTAAGGCTCAACAATGAATGGAAAAATATCTAACAACTTTTAAACAACTGGACCCGTCTTATTATATAGCTTGAAAAATGACCTAGGAATTCAGAAGTTTCATTTTCATAGACATTTGATACTTTGGGAAATAATTTTAATAGCATTTAACACAAGGAAATTTATGTATGTTACTCTAAGCATTAGCTGGAGTTTGGTCCCTGAATGAGTTAAACATTTTTTTTAAAGTTAGACTTCCAGTAATTAAAAACAATAAAATATTTAGCATATCACCACCATCAGATGAGAGCTTATCCATCACATCACTCATTTACATTCCATTTTCTTGTCAGATTAGCAGCCATTACAACTGAAATAAAATAATTATGCTATTACCATTAACTATTACCATAGAACTCAATTTTCCTTGACATGGAGGAGTTCTAATGTTTAGCTATTATAAAAAAAATACTCACATTAAAAAAGAAGACAGAGCTCATGTCTTGAAAAAGCTTACATCCAGGTATTAATTCTGTGTTTTCTGCTCTTTTCCACTTATGTCAGTATCAAAGAACTAAGTTTTAGAATTTTCATCAATTTAAGATCTGAAACAAAATTTTTATTTTTTTTTTTGTAATGTATTCAATCATGAGAGATTTCCCAACTATTTTTAAAATCTTTCCTTCACCACTGTGTACTACTACAATGTGTAATCATCTTGAAGAGCAATTTTTACATTTCTGGATATTTTCCCCTATGGATTATAATAGCTTCAAGTACAATGTTTCATTTAGGAAGCACGGGATGAATTTCAAGACACCCTTCTTTGTGTACCTCAGCTTCAGGCACAGAGACAAACCTAACCTAACTCCTCAAGACAAATCTTAAGCCTTGCTTTGCATCAAGTTCAAGTCAAAGTATGACTTCTAAGCATTAGTGCAATTTCTTTCGTTTTTTTTTTTTTTAAACAGCTTTAAAGACCACAGAAGTTCACTGGGATGATGCAAGCATGACTTCCTTTTCAAACTAGATTATTGACTTGCACTTGCTCACACTTAAATGGAGCTGTTACTCCTTGGGAGTCTATGCTATTTTATGCACACAAAAGCATCTTGGGAACCACAAACATGAGCAGACAGAGCAGACCTTGGTTCTGGCACTGGGTCATGTGCTTGCAGAGCAGATCAAGTTTCTGTCTGTGGACAACATGCATGCATAGCTTGTGGAAGTCTAGCTAAAAAGTACACTACAGTTTGGGAACTCCTATGTTAAAGTATATTTTTCTTAAAAATACAATTTACAGAGGAAAAGAGTAAAGATTGCATTTAGAGTTTTTCTAATAGCTTTAATTATAGTATTTTCTGGTTCTAGTTTGTCTGTCTGTCTGTACAGAACATCAGTATCTCTTTCTTTGAAACTTCAAAAATATTAGATTTCTCCGCCAAAATAATAAAAAGGGTACAACATAAACGCACTCGCTGACAGAAGTACTTCAGATGTCTGATTTTTTTTATAGTTATGAACTGTTTAATGTTAACGTTAAATCAGCATTTGCCACAATAGCAAAGCAAGATATCTTCCACAATACCTTAGGATTACACACTCTAAAACATCAGCCCTGTAAGCATTTGCTTTATGTTTAAACATCTATTTTCTTTCTAAACTGGTAGCTTACAACCGGGCATTAGTGTCTGTCTTTATAGAGTGAATGGGCATTTAAAAAATGCTGCTCTTCTTCCTTCTCAAAAGGCACACATTTCATTTCTGACTGATAGCCAAAGCACAGACCAGACTACCCTCAAAATAGAAGTAGAACAGTTGAAAAGATCAACAAAGAAAGAGCAAACATTATTTAGTGATTGTTTTAGGGGCTGAAAGTTCCTCACAAAATGCTGTTAAAAGAATTTGTTTGGCTGTGAGAGAAAGATGGAGTTCTTAAGTCAGAAATGAGGAAATAAGAGGTAAAACAGTTGTGGAAGAGTGTCCCGGAGTTAGCAAAGGATGTGAGATTATATTAGTGACACAAAGAACAACACAGAGAGGAAAGCAACAAAGATAATCCATGCAAACTGGTGAAGATGAAGGACACAGCAAGAAATTCTGGAGAATCAGACAAGCTGGACCAACCCTTCCTTCCAGATTTCCATACGGAAGAGACATTCCATATCTGGCAATCCCTCAGGCCACACAAAGGAAGAAAGAGGTACACAGCTTTGAATTAGATCCATAGATTATTTCATCAAGACTGACTCTCCCAGGGGAACAGCTGGAAAGAATTGTACATGGGTATATCCTTTATTTCCTGTAAGAGCTTCCCCTCTGACTTATAATTACAGTAGAAGAAGATTAAGCTATTAGGCAAGATAGCAACCGATGAGATTTAGTGAGGACAACTACCGCAAATCAAGAAGAACAAATTGAGCTAATCACATCCTTAAATTGAGGCAATTAACTGAGGAATTACTTTGGTTCACTGAAGAGAAATATCTCCTCATTACCCAGTAGTGATAAGAAAGAAACTATGTTAAACTTCTAGAAAAATAACTGAGAAGGTATTTACATGTTTGGCTTTTATAACCTAATTTAGGATACAGCATCCAGTTCTAGTTAGCAGATTCACAGCCTAAGCAGATGTTCGTTTTGCAAACAACAATGCTAGATGAAGCTGGTTTCGCTCCCAGATGTTTATCACTGCCACCCTGCCAGAGCTAATTACTTCCACAGCTCTACCACTGAGTTCACAGAACACGTGAATGATTTCTAATCCTTTTTACATAAAGTCAGCTAGGCTAGTTCAACCCGCTGTTAAAGGTGGCGATGATGTAAACCAGCTGACTTTGTCTGAAGCACATTGCTGCGCACTCATAGAACCTCTGCTCTTGGCTGACCTATTAGCGTGGTAATTTCTGGTTCACGTGTGGCGATTATCAACTCACAGCAGGACCATCTTTAACCAGCACAGCTACACCAAATACTATATGGCCTAAGGTATCTTAAGTAAGCCTAACCACGTATGACTTCTGGACAACTTAGCTTTAAAAATGCCAAATTATTCTTTGTCAAAAAGAAAAGAAAAAAAAAAAAAAAAATCGAGAGAAGAAGGAAAAGTGTGCATTTGTGTTATATTTGAAGAGTTACAAATAACAAAAATAACCCAAGGCCTAGAGAGTCAGCCAGTCTGCTTCATGCAGAACAGAATTAACTCTCATTCTATTTATTTTGAAAACAAAGTGTGAGGAAAGACCAAGGAAATGTTTGAGGCCATGTAAACTGAAAGCTGATGCATAAACTGCAATCAGAAATTCCATTGATATCTGTGGTGAAAGGGAATTCATAAAAGCACTGTGTTTTGCAAAAGAAAGTGAAAGGGAAAAAATTTGAGCCTTTAGTGAAAGTAAGTATGAAGTTAAAATGTAGAGTAGAAAGGAAGCCAAATTAAGATGGGTAATCATAATTAGAAATGTGGAGACTTTGTGCAAGTTAAGGAGGATCTAAGAGAAGAGATTAAATGTGAGCTGAAAACGTACACAAAGTGATCCCTTAACAAACATCACTCCTCACTTGCTCCACTTACTTCATCGTAATTAAGAGCGAAGAGACCACCCAGAAACAGTAACATAAGGTGCAAGTAAGCTGTTGGAGTTCAGTAATATTATTTTTAACATACACAAGCTAAAACAGATGTTTGTAAGAGATATAAATACTTATGCTTCAGGGTATAAACTAACCACTAACTGTCTTAGGGTTGGGAAGAAACTACCCAACAGACTTGTTAACAAGTAATCATTCCATCTGATTTTCCCCTATAGATATTCCTTTGAAGCCCTTCAGAGAGAAACGGATGATTGGCAGATTCATCATGGCTATTTGTTCATTCCTATTTAACTTTAGTCCCAGCACTCACTCACATAGATCCTTATTTATATATATTCACATGCAAAGTTAAAAAAAAAACAAAAATCAAAACTGCAGGCCTGTTGGACTCATGAAAAGCACCTAGAACTGGCTTCTCTTTTCATCAAAATACATAAAGATATTTGCCTCCAGGGCAACTACTGTTGCTTTCTAAAGGAGTTAAAATACTGGCCATGAGAAAGCTGCTCACCCCCTTCCTTTAGTGGATTGAAGAAGACATTATCTTGTTCCTGCAGCGTGATCCCACTGATGTACAACGTAGAAGACAGAAACCTAAAAACCAAGAGAGAAATATTCAGGAGATGACAATATAGAATATATTTTCTGAGACTGCGTATGATTAAACAAAATACTTTGGTTTACTGGGTGGTTCCCTCCTGAAGTTTAAATAAACTTACAGATTTTTTTTTTTGCATGTTTTGCAATTTTTTTTCATTTTCAATAATCTCTAATCACTTCCACTATCCCATGGTATTGTTTGAACTTTCCCTCTTCTTTTTCCATTCATTCTCCATATTTCTCTTTGTCTTTGTTGACATCTCTAATAGAAGGCTACATTTGGACTGCTAACTTCCTTCATATTTTAATCTCTGGCTCAATGTCTGTCTGCTTCGACTAGACAAGACACATCCCAAAAATAAAACTATGAAATGTAAATAGGAATAACTCAGCAGTGTTGTAAAAATTAAGCATGGAGCCAAGAAAAGTGAAAGCTTTTTTTTTAAATCTAAAATCTCCTTCATAATTACATTTTGATTTTACCATGGAATGTATTCTAACGATGGCTATAATGAAGTAATCTACTACATGATAAAACTAACAGACTACAGGAAGGGGCACAAGCCATTGTTAGAATCACATATTCTGTGAAGACAGGTTCTGCTACAGAATTATTCAGCAATTTCAAAAAGCTTTGAGAAAAACTACCACTTAAAATTACTTTAATTATATTTAATAGCACCTGTTTGATATATTAAAGCTGCTTTTAAAAACTAGTAATGATCACGAAAGCAAAGTAGCAAAGATTGTGAATGTGTACTTGGAAAACACAACTGCAGAAAAGCATTTTAAAAAGCCTGCAAAACTATCTCAGGAGAAATTCCACACACTGTTGTTGCACAAAGGCCATTTGAAATTATATGATGGCTAAAACACACAGCTGAGAACTTGAATCAGATTATCTCTGTTTCTCACACAGACAAAGTTCCCGTGTTCCCAGTTTGGCCAGCTGTATAAGAACTGGAGTGAAAGTAACTCCAACGTTTTCCAAAGTGAGATGAAGTTTCTACTTGGATCCAAGAACCAGAATTTAACCTTGCATAGTGCAGAAGTAGATGAGTTCGCAGAAAAGCAAAATGCTAAGGGCCACTCAATATAGGTGTCATCTCTGGTTCATGAAACCCAGCTCTAAATGAACAGGGAAGATACTCTGAGGAATCAGAAGCCAGTATACACTTCAGCCATTGTTGAGAGATTAAATACTAAGCTAGAAGGAGTTCCAGTCCCAACTGATGCACCTAGCCTTGAAGCCTCCAGGGGCAGCTGACACATGAAAAGTTCTTACCACTTCCTCTTAAACTGTCAAAGATCTATGTCCCCAAAGAAAGGGCTTTGCTCATTTTTGCAACTTCTTAATTCTGTTCTGAGATGACAATGTTCCCTCTTACTTCCTTCTTTGCATGCTGTTTATCTCCTACAATTTTGCTACTCATTTTCACCCACCTCAACTCATTGGGCTATTTTCAAATAGAGTATTTCTTACTGTTTGTAGCATCTTCTGAATGTAGGTCACTGCCAGGTAACTTGTGATTATCTGTTCCTTGTCTCTGCTCAGACATAAAGAAGGACTACTTCACCCTTGCAAATACGAAAACACTGCTCCCTTCATTCAGAAACGACGGCAGCAAAGAACCCATTGTGACACTGCTGCCAGTCAAAAATATTTCTTGTCTGAAGAAGTAGCCCTTGCCTGAAAAGCCTTCAGCTGAAACTCTGGTCATAAGCAAATTTTTAGACAGTGTATAAGATACAGCACTGGAACAGGTTGCCCAGGGAGGCGGTGGAGTCCCCATCCCTGGAGGTGTTTAAAAGCCATGTAGATGTGGTGCTGAGGGACATGGTTTAGGGACCCTGGCAGCACAGGGCGAATGTTTGGACTCGATGCTCTTAAAGGTCTCTCCTGAAGAAGTAGCCCTTGCCTGAAAAGCCTTCAGCTGAAACTCTGGTCATAAGCAAATTTTTAGACAGTGTATAAGATACAGCACTGGAACAGGTTGCCCAGGGAGGCGGTGGAGTCCCCATCCCTGGAGGTGTTTAAAAGCCATGTAGATGTGGTGCTGAGGGACATGGTTTAGGGACCCTGGCAGCACAGGGCGAATGTTTGGACTCGATGCTCTTAAAGGTCTCTCCAAGCAAAATGATTCCATGATTCTGTGATAGAGGGCAGAAAGAAAGGGGTACTGAAGAAATGCAGGCCCAGGTGAAATGCTGCAGAAGGTTTGGCTGAGAAGGAGCCAGAGGACATGGCAGTCATATTGTCTTCTTCCAAGAGGCACTTGACAGCAGTTAAGACTAGAGTCCACACAAAAACTTACCAGACAAGAAAACAACAGAGAACTGAACTCGCATGATATGTCCTCTCGCATATCTCAGCGGGGACAATAACAGGGAGCAGGTACACCTGTTAAAGGAAGGTGACTATTCCAAGGTACTGTGGAGCCTAACCTTGGAATTGCTACTGCCAATTTGCTTTTTCCTTTCATTCCTCTTGCACACAAGCCTTAAAGTCACGTTATCATAATAAAGAAGATACTTAACTATGAAACCAAAACCAAGGCAACTTGCTTTATCAGTTAAAAAGCATATCACGATCAAAGTTTTACTGAAAAGTAAAATGTGAGCTTGTTCATTCAAGTGTAGAACTCTCTTTTCAGTCATTCTCTTATTTTGCACATCAGCTAGTAAGAAACAAAGACCTGTGCATACACTCACACATACAAATACTAGTAGGCATTAAGATACAGTTATATTTTTACAGATTCAAATCATAATAATGAAGCAATATGTAGAGTATATATGATAAAGTGTCATCAGGGATTCATTCTACCTTTGCTGCAGTGGTTATGTAACTCGATAAACCTACCTATGAAAAGACATTCAGTAAAATTAAGACAAACAAATCAACATGAAGTTGATGCATACAAGTTTATTAAAACTGTTCCATGAGAATGCACTCTCATTCAGCAGCAAGGTGCTTCCATTTCCTCTATCTTATGTACTTACAAAGTGTAGTCATTATTTAGAACATTACACTTTTAGAAGGATGATGTTCCTGTTCATGAATAAAACACCACCCTCGGGGAGTTGCACTACAGGGACACTGCTAAACCGTTATTACACAACAGCTATGCTGTCAATTTCCCTGGGAGACAAGCCCTAAAAAGCCACCCAACCAATTCTCAGCTGCAGTAAAATGAGATTTACTTTGTTCCACTTTTTTCCCTTTATTGTTTGGTAGTGCAATAAAGTTATTTATATATTAATCTTGATGAATATGAGATCACATTAAAAACTGAATGCATATCATACGTTAAGAAACTGAAAACTAAAAATAAATTGAATTCCACCACTGAAGTTAAATTGCTTCAGAAATATGCTGCAAGCTATCATCAACCTTTCTTTGCCTGTAGGATTTGGAACATAGATACTACGTAACACTGACTTTTTTCAGCAAGACCTCTCCAACACTGTATATACTGCTTCGTGGTCCCATTAATCTTTCATAGCATCTTCTTTTCACATCATCCCATTCCACAACTCAACAAGCCATACTAAGTACTTACATCACAGACTATCTTCCAAGCATCACCACACAATGTCACAACGCATGACAAACAACAAACCATCTCATTAAAAGATGAGCATTCCTGTAGCAATTAACTCTCTGTGTAAGCTTTCAGTATGCGAAAGGAATTCTGGAAATTCTATTTGCAGGTACCAAGTATGAAAAAAAGAACCATAAAAAAGGTGCCACTTTACAAGCTAAAATTGCATATGCGGTAACTGATAAGAGAGGTATTAAGGATGTGCAAGATAATATAAATTCCTCAAAGCACAATAATAAAAGCAGAATAGTTATCTGGGTCTTCTGAGGAACTTCAGCTCCTGAACTCTGCACACATGCTTTGTGTTTACACCAGCGTATTTCTTGGGAAGCATGCACAACCATGGTTCATGTAACCACCAATTTTCCATAGTGCTTCTTAACAACAAGGAAAAGAAAGATGAGAAATTCTATCCAATCTAGTCATAAAATAATGTCAGCTTGGCGTGCTAGGTATCCTGTCTAGCTCCTAGGCAGCTCTTGGCACTGTAGAAGGAAATCCCCAGGTTGCTCTCCTACCTTCTGCAAAATAAACAACTTATTCTTCTAACTATTAGAAGATTCTCAAATTCAAGAAACTTCTGGCAGCATCTCAGTTTCTCCTACCCACTTCACACGGCAATTTGACCCTGCTTCATTAGCTCCATAAACTAACTGTAAGGAATTAATGGGACTAAACAGAAATTTTGGTAAAAGGAAAACAAAACCTGGGGGACAGGAAACCTCCCTTCTTTAATTGCTCTAAGACTCCCCAAGGATTAGGGTATGACGGAGCAAAAGTATTTCCCATCAATCCCTCATCCATCTCCAATTCACACAGTAAAAAAAGATTCCTTTACCATTTTGATTGTTTGGGGGTTTTTTTGTACTCTTAAAACGTCCTTCAGTTTGCACTGTTACAGTCCTTGCTTGTGAATCCTAGTACACACCATGAATCCTCACACATACCAACTTGTCACAGGGCTCAAAAGCATTTTTCTCTTCTCAGTATTTACCCAATGTGCTGTCATTGTAACTTTTTAGACCCAGAATCAAGAAGATGGTATAGTATCTGCCTTGGTGCTATTGTGGAAAGAGGACGGCAGTAGAAAGACTACCAAAACCTCCTTACATACCAGGGAACATGTATCAGCAATTCCACAGCTGGAAACTATTCTGGTACAAGTTTCCTACTTAGTGATACTTAATTACTTTTTCAAATACAATTCAATTTAAAAATACAAACAAACAATCAACAAAGAGAGAATTCCACCCTCCACATTCCCCCAGCATTCCCCACGTGGATAAACAGGTTTACGTATGTAACAGACACAATTCCGTTTCTTCACCATTGGAGCCTCTGGAATATCCACACAAGCATGCAGTGACTTCAGAAGACACTCATTTTATCGTATCCTTCCAGGCAAATTAAACCAAAGCAACAGGAAATCCCGTTTTCATCATGATTTTTATCAGCAGCCAATAAACTATGAATGAAATTAATCTTGGTTTGTGTTTATACTTCGCGGTTTCATAAAGAAGATGGAATAACCACCAATCTCACTATGCCTTTATTGCTATTGAATACTTTACGCTGTTAGCAGTTTATGTAAGCGTATGTAAGTTTTCCAACATTTTTGTTATAAAACCATAAAAGTTTCTAATGATTCTTTTGATGTAAGACTGAAATCCTAATGCTGCTAGAGAACAGCTCAAGGATGAAGAAGACATTTAACTAATAACTGCATTTAAAATGAACTTAAGATGTTGAATGCATAAGAAAATCCCCTCTACACACTTTTGGCATTTAAACACTTCATCAAAATTAAGATGTTCCACTGTCAATTACTTCACTTTTATGTCCTTTACAATTTCAGAAATAACGAGGCTGTAAATGAGCCAACCATTAATTTGGACTAGCTGAATAAACTAAAGCAGCACAAAATCCTGGTGTTACAACCCTCTGTCAAATCCAGTTCCAATTAGTCAGTAACTTTTCCAGAACCTTCCCTCTTTTGAGTCTAACATTTGGTCAAACATGAACAACTTTGTTGCGCTACTAAGTTTAGCCCTAAAATGAACCATTACTTTCTTTTCAAAACGCTGATTAATTCCACTTTGCCCACAACTCTTTAGTAATGGTGAACCAGAAGCAATCAGTTCAACCAGTTTTTACAAGGAAGATGCGCTGTGTTCTAGCCTCCTCTGCTCCTACTGCCAATGCTTTTCTCGCTCCCTTACTTCTCTATTCACGTTCTTTCTGCTCTTCAGCCTCACACTACCCTTCCCCATTGTTCCTGCCACATCAATGCACAACTTGTCCTCTCTCTCACCTCTTGCCCTCTCTCGTTCCCCACACTCGTGACCACTTGTAATTTTGCTATTACCATCCTTCTCAGGTTCCTGCACCTACTGCATTTCCACCAAGCTTCAAGTCTGTTCCCCACCTCTCCCCGAACACCAGCCCTCATCACTCCACGTGTACAACTGCTGCTTAGACATTCTAGGGTTGGGGGAGAAGCACAGATAAAGAAAGACTATTTAGGATTAAACTTACCCATCACCTACTGCTGGGGGATGCATCATGCTTAACTACTTGGTCCAGATGATGACTGCACAGTCAGGTAACATGCAAGGACCAACAGACAGGAAGATACTCGTGTTACATGGAATATTCAGACAATTAGGTTAATAAATATTTGCTGAGTAACATGCATGAACCAGTGTTTCAAGAGCTTAAGATCTGCTGAAGTTTATCAAGGAACAGCCATACGCTCTATGTTAATGTTTACACTC
>NW_010425962.1:0-4300 GCF_000710305.1 Buceros rhinoceros silvestris | reverse complement strand
CTTTCCCTCTCTCCTCTGCAACACTAAATTCCAGAACTCGTGTTGATTTAAGAGCACAACCTTCCCCCTCCTTTAAATTAAAATATTTACTTTTTCTTACAGTAATTTTCAAAATGCTGAGTCATTTTATCTTAAATTTTCCATAATACCCCTGCTCAAACATATTCGTCATGGCAAACTGCAGTATGATGCAGAAATAACCTATTGAAAACAGTATCTCAAAATAATAAAAAAACCCCAAACAAACAAAAAACAAACAGGTAACCTTCCTCTGGCGTGATTACTATCATAGTCTAGAACACACATAAATTAAGTGATTATAGACTGACCTGGAAGTTCAAGTTCTTTACTTATAAAAACTTACAACATAGCACTCACATTTTTTCCCCCTATTCTCTAGGCATGTTAAACACATATAAAGCTCCAATTTCTGTTTTATAATTGCCTCTGTTTCCTTTGAATAAAAAGACTTTAATTTTCAGTAGTAAGTACTATAATGTTTTCTCTTTTTGTTTTCTATGTAATTAGAGAAAAGCCAAGAATGATATGAAGTACAGCCACATTTCCTAACTTCTTCTGTCTTCAAGAAAAAATGCAAGCGATTCCAAAAGCCCACAAATAAAATACAAATTGGAATTCGGTGGTTTAAAAAAAATGGAACCCTCTTTTAGTATACCAGCAGTAAGCTATCATATTCTACTTTTTTTGGTCTGAATTTACCATCAGCTGCAGAAAACAACAGCTACAGACCCACAGGTACAGCAGGCTAAGGGACAGTACAGGATGAACAGTCATCTCCCGTTTTTGAAAATCACCTTCTGACTGTCTAAGCACTTAAATGGTCTCCCTGCGTAACAGCAAATACCTCTTTTGTACACATATGCACAAAAAAATGAGAACATCATGGCTTGGAGTAGTTACTGTATCAAAAAACCAAACGTTTTCATGTGAAGGATGATAAGCAAGCACATGACAACAAGCAGACCTAAGTTTTATTTCCACTCCTAACACTGACATCCTTTTTGCTCTTCAGTAACATATGTGACTTGGTATCCCCACGCTGCCGCACAGGAACCAAGATACTGCCCCTTACCGACTTCATAAAAACATGCCAGGGCTCCCTTAACAACAAAGATTGGTATCTCCAGATTCCTGGTGTCGTTATTTTATTTTCTAGCCCGCTCCTGGTTCCATTTGACGATACCTGTGTTCCACAGTTACATCATAAAACAGTCTTGCTGAACAAAGTGAAGAGCCTGCTAACAAACATGAACGCTTCAGCATTCAGTTGGCTTGGGGAGAGCTATAATGGTCTGGGTAAAATGCTCTGGTGACACCTGGCACCAAGTAAGCATAGGAAAGTACTCTATCGACAGCTTTTTCCCTTGCTCCTGGAATTCTCTTGCTTAGAAGAGCAGTAAGTTTTTCACATTTTGTACAGCATTGAGCTGTAGTAGAATAACCTACCCCAGAGACTTGTAATTTGTAAACCTATAGCCTCTCTTAACAAGGGAGGCTGAAGCAACCAGCTGCAATAGAGAAGTATCATTTGTGGAATTTTAAATTTCATGGGGGAAAAAAAAAAAAATCAATCTTACTTACACGAAACCAAAAATATTAATCTGCTTTATTGTAAGCTTTCATATGTGTGCCAGTTTTGCCGAGGTAACATTTGGCTCCCAGACCACTACGTAATATTCTGAAATACAATTTGGACTGCATCCCTCTTCATTCAGGACATTAACAGAGCCATTAGAACAAGCAGTTCCACCATCACAGCAGTGGTTCTGTGGATCACTCACCCACGGCCCATAGAGCAAAGGGCTTAAAAAAGAGTTATTCTTTTCCAGGAAATTGAATTGCTCCTAACCAGTTCTAAACTTGCTGTGGCAACAATCAGAATTATTTTGACTTTATTACAGCACTTCATTTACAGTACAGGGAAAGGCATGAGAAAAATACAGTTGGAAAGTAAAATTCTGAGAAAGTACAGCTTCTAGAAAACATATCCATTTTATAAGACTGAATTATTTAGAACAAACACGTCAATTTCACCCATTCTAAACTCCTTTCAGGGGCACTAATGAAACACTGCAAGGACTTTGTTTTGAAATGTTATTTTCATATTCAAAAGATAATTTGCATCTTTAAAATTGTATCTAGATTATGGAAGAGTACACATCAAGGCTGTAAGTTACGTCATATTAGATTAACATTTTACATGCCAAAGTGAAATTTCTGAATACAAGAATACACAAAATTTGAAGAATTCTCGTTTTTCCTATTAGCACATAGGAAATGGTAATAAGATACATTCCGGTCCAGCAAAGCACTTTAACTACACAATAATAAGAACCACTTCAGACATGAGACAGGTGTTAGTATTCAATTTATGCAGAGAAGGATACACAGGCACAGATAAAAAAAAAATGCATGCCCCGAAGTCACTCAGGAGATCAGCATGAACAGTATCAGTCTCAGCGCAGTGCAAGAGCCTCTACACTGCCTATCTTTACAGAGCTATGCCTTTCACCACCTCACTGAAACTGGCGTTAAGAAAACAGTGAAACCTACACTGAAGTTTTCATGTGGATACTTTAATCATAAGATGACAAGAAAATACGTAAAGTGGTGACAGCCAAGAGTAAAAAAATATACTATACATTTCATAAAAATCAAGATACAACACACATTAAAAAAATATCAAAATTACTTATTTTGGACAGATAAAAACAGTGACATACTAAGAAGTGTGAAACTGTTTCTTCAGACTGAATAAATGTGAAATGTTTGGGGGGTTTTTTTCACCTCACAAGTTTTTGAAAACTTAAATGTAATCATTATATATAGCTACACACAGACTACAAGAAGGATAATTCGGCATTTTTATTTCACAGAGATATTTAGAAAACGTACTCAAAATGCATTTGCTTTTGCTTGATATTCTAGCAATGACATGTTGGAAGTTCACAGGAGGATTTCTGATACAATCACAACAATTTGTTTTCCAGTTCAATATAATCCATAAAATTTGTACGTGCAGCTATCAGGACTCATTCCTAAGACTTCAGCACTTACCCAAGCTGCAGAAGCTACATTCACCAATTAGAGATACATAACTAAAGGGATATAATCCCATAGCACAGGCAGACCATAAACAGTTTACAGTCCATAGCGGAAAGGGAATAACCTGTAAGGGTACTTACAGTGCGGAGAATAGTGAGGTGCATACATTTCGTAAACTATAGTTGTTACAATTCCCCTAATCAAACAATCTACACTGGTGAAACTTTTTGCAGAGCATACTTTAGAATGAAATTATGAACAGTACCATGAACTAAGTATACCTGCATGCTTTTGTAAAGACTAAGAAAGAATTCCTTAGCTTTTTTTTTTTTAAAAGCAATTAGATGAGATATTTAGCTTACATTAAAAGTGATCTACACCCTCCTGTTATCCTCCATAGGATACTGGCTTAAGTGCTTGCCAACATCCACAGAACAGAACATATTGTCCATGCTCCCTATTCCTGTGGTCTGTTTAATGGAATGAACACATCATATTCCAAATAGGGGTTAGGACAAAAATGAATCGTGCCTGGACAGTTCTCAACTGGATGTGACAGCAACAAAAAAACCCCAAGCAAACAATCAAACAAACAAAAAAAATCATTGCATAGCACAGAATTTCACTTATAAGGGTATCATACCAGATCTACAGTATCATTCTCCCTCCCAAAACTATACAAGTCACTTACTTAGACGTGACAAAAACAGGTCACAAACTGCAGCAGCAGATAAAAAAAACAAACCAAACCAAAAAACCCCGATGTCTCTAAAATCACATCAAATGTTCCCATTTAGGACAATTGAAAATATTTAAGAAATAATTAAAAAGGCAAATGATAAACTATACAGAATAATCACACAGATATGTAGCTACTTATATTATTAGCTGATGAACTCTGGGCCATACAGCTGGTGTTGTGGGAATGAGGGAAAGCTGTCTTCCACCCCATGGAGACCCAGGACATGTGGCTCATTGGGGCAGTATTTCAGGAGAAAACCAGCTCTTGATTTATTATTGTTTACACACATCATAAGCTGGGCCTCTGGGCAATGTCAAGTTTCAGCTCCTAATTGCGGCTGTGTAAACACTCAGGAAGCCTTGGTCTAGGTGTCAAGAAGCCTCTACTCGTAACGAAACCAAGAGACAATGAGGTCACATCAAAAACACACAGACAAAAAAAAAAATAAAAAAAAAAGAGGAAGAAACCGCCTCACGCCAGAACCGCGCACAC
>NW_010425961.1:11357-11653 GCF_000710305.1 Buceros rhinoceros silvestris | reverse complement strand
AGCCGGGTGTCCGCCACGTCGTGGGGAAGGGCCGTGGGGAGCTGGACAAAACCCACCTTCCCTCCCCCAGCAGCCCTCTGCTTTGGTTTTTTTTTTTCCCTTTAATTTTTATGAAGTAGTTAACATTTGGGAGCATATGTCCTATGTGCGCGGCGTGGGAAGAGGATTAAATGTTAAAAATGTAAAGATTTATGGTAAGGGGAACAGCGGCGGAACAGGGATGCGCGGCGCGGAGCGGGCGGGCAGCGGGCAGGGCTCGGTGTCGGAGCCCGGGGGAAGGCAGAGAGCAGGAGAAA
>NW_010425961.1:7604-11150 GCF_000710305.1 Buceros rhinoceros silvestris | reverse complement strand
TCGTACCCCGGGGAAAGAGCGGGTTAATGAGACGGTGAATTTTGTAAGTCGGTGGGTTGGTGCAGGCTGCAGGCGGAAAATTAGGGGAGAGCGTGAAAATAAGGGAGAAGAAAACAAGATTAAAGAAGAAGAAGAAGAAAACAAGAGAAAAGGGGGAAAAGCTGAGAAAAAAAAAAAAAAGACAAAGTTTCTATGTCTGTTTGAGAGGCTGCAGGCGGAAAATTAGGGGAGAGCGTGAAAATAAGGGAGAAGAAAACAAGATTAAAGAAGAAGAAGAAGAAAACAAGAGAAAAGGGGGAAAAGCTGAGAAAAAAAAAAAAAAGACAAGAGGAAAGGAGGAAAAAACAAGAGAAAAGGAGGAAAAAACCCAACCCCAAACCAAACCCGAGATAGAAAGAGAAGAAAACAAGATAAAAAGGTCGTTTTATAGAGGTAACAGAGGAGAAAAATCACATTTAAAGCAGTGGCTTCCTGGGGAAGGGTCCGCGGCCGGGAAGGGAGGAGGAGGAGGATGAGGATGGAAGGGCAAAACAACCCGAAACTCAGAATTTCAGTTCCAAAATGCTCCGCTTTTTTACCATTTCTTTTCATTTTCAGCTTTCGAGGGTGGTTCCCCCCGCGCTGGACCCAAATCAGCTCAGGGGTGTTTACACCCACCAAAATGTGGTGGTACCCACCCCCCCCAAAAAATTAATTAGAAAGAGGGAAAGGAGCAATTAGAAATGTGAGCAGATGGGAGACCCGTTCGTTAGGTTGGGTTTGGGGGTTTTATTGCATTTTCCCCTCCAAGCTCTTTTTAAAGACTAAAATTCGTCTGCTTGAGCATTTGCAGAAACAGGGAGAGAGAAGGGACAGAAAAAGCGAGTCCGCACCGCTCACACCCCACCACATTTCCAGGATTATTTTTTAAAGCAGGGAAATAAGAGGGAACATTGACTAATATCAAATCATATCGATCTCTTAATTCTTCTTTCCCAATCTCACGCCGGCTCCAGGCTTGCACATGGCTCCGGGAAAAGGTTTTATCGGGATATTTCTGCAGGGAGCGGTTCCCTCCCTGTCTACCAGCGGCTCCGAGAAGAAAGAAGCTGAATTTTCCTTCCTCTGAAGACAATTGTGGGTTTGCCTGGTTCCTCTTCCCTTCCTCCGCCGCCTTGAAGACGGGAGAAATTCTGTGTATTTATGTCTTTATTCCTTCTGGAAAGGAAGAGAGAACCAGCCCCATCTCCGAGTCCAGGGAAAATAAAATAATTTATAAATATCCTTGCAGTGTCCAGCTCTGCCCTGCTGCGCAAGTTGTTCCGCATTACCTTATCTCCAACACTTGGCGGGTTTTTAAGGCAGTTTTCTACCCTCTCCTTGAAACGAGACATTTTCTTTATTGTCAATTTTTTTTAAAAAAAAAGGTGGAAATTCAGGGCTGAACACCGCTTTGCAGGTGACGCCGTGTTGGCAGCCGGAGACGTTGAGGTTCTCTTTAAATGGAACCATTTCTTTATTGGCAATTTTTTTTTAAAAAAAAGGTGGAAATTCAGGGCTGAACACCGCTTTGCAGGTGACGCCGTGTTGGCAGCCGGAGACGTTGAGGTTCTCCGTATCCCACCTCTGTTAAAAAGCTCGTTTGACTTGTAGATATTCAAGGCAAACTCTCCAAAAGAGGGATTTCCTCCTCAAAAGGGGGAAGGTGGCGGTTGCCCGGAAATACTGATGTGTCGGTGGCCAAACACCTCGGGAGCACGTTCGTGCCCATCCAGCGGGGCTCCAAGTCGAGCGTCGCTTCGCCAGGCCGGGGAAATCTCACCCCAGATACAATTCATCGTCTGCGGCATTTTATGATAAAATCTATTTTTATTATCCACATCTCCTAGAGGGAAAAAAAAAACCGGGCTGGATGAGAATAAAGAAAAAAGGAGAACGAAAATAATTCACCGCAAATCTGTGGCACGTGGGTATTTTTCTTTTTCTCTTTTAATTTTCCTTCTTTTCTCCTCCTTTTGTTTTCCCCTTCTCCCCCTCTCATTATGGTCTGAAATGCCAGAAATCCCCTCTCGATGTCCCATTTTCTGGAGGAAAAACCTTATTTGTGGTTCTCCCCACCTCCAGACCTCTCCCGTCCGAAGAAAATGGCCAAGGTAAGAGTTTTATTGCAGGAAAAAGCGGCTCCAGCCGCGGTCGGTGCCTCTAAATCCCGCTGCACCCGCACAGAAAAATCTCTACCTACATTTGGGAAGAAAAGTTGCTTTTCTATTTTGTTTCTTTATTTTTGTGGAAGGGAGAATTTTAGCTTTTTGAGCCAGCAGGGAAATTAGAGCCCGTGGTATGAGAAAGTCTGAGATCCACACACCATTTTCCCACCGGAGTCCCAATTTAGTGAAGGAACGATCGCTCTAAATCTCATATTCTTGCAGCGGAATCCAAGGAAAGTTTTCCCAGGCTTTGTTCAAAATGTGCTTTGGATAAAAAAAGCGCCAAACCCGACTTTTTTTCCCAGTCATTGCGTGTCTTGGGGTTGTGGTTTTGGGGTTTTTGTTTGTTTGGTTTTGGTTTTTTTTTAGAAAAATAAATCCCAACCTCTCCGGTTCAGCTCATTGCTGAATTAATAGAAGCGGAGAGGCTGGAGGCTGGGGCCAAGCAGCAGCGTTCTTGCAAAAGCCATGCCCGGAAAAGAAAAATTAAATACAGTTTTCTCTGCCTTGACGCATTGCACCCAAAAACGGGATAAAAAAAAAACCACACAAAAAAAGAGGATAAAATTTTTAAAAATAATAAAAAGGTTTGTGTCAGGATTGCAGAGGGTTTGCGCGTGTCCCAACCGCTGAGTTTACCACCAATTCTTCACCCCCTCCCCGGCACTGGAGATGTTTGTACAGAGAATTAAAAAAAAAAAATCAAATAAAACCCTCTGCCTAATCTTTAATTTTAATTAAACGCTTTTAAAGAGAGAGGAGCGAGGAGGGAAGACGCACCGAGGACGGGAGCGTGATCTCGGGTTACCCCCACCCCACCCCAGCCCCCACCCGGGGCTGGATCAAACCGTCTGGGGTGGTGGCAGGCGGGGAATTGAGCCTGACCCGAGACGATCCGGCTTTTCTCCTTCCTAACCTGTCAGATTCCTGCAACCTGCTCGCAGTGGATCCGCCCCGAGGCGATCTTTTTCCCCCCAGCCCTTTTTTTTTTTTTTAGGTGCCATCGGCCAGCACTGCCAGCCCCGCACCCCGCAGCAGCCCCCAGCTTGGGAAAGGGGTTTGCTAAAGCCTGAGGATGGGCTTTGTGTGTTTTGCTTTGGCTTCTCCTGCCTTGTGCTATCCAGAAAGAGGGGGGGAAATATATATGTATAAAATCTCCCCCCAAGGCAGGGCTGGAGGTGGAATCGCAAAGCCAAACCTCGCTGACTCCAACCCTGCGGCTTCAGTACCTTGTTTTATCCCTTTCCCCCAAAAAACCGCCTGTGCTCAAGTTGACAAGAGGAGGAAGGGGGTCAATCCCTCTTGGTCCCTCTCATCGGCGCCATGACCCCCGGGGTGACAAGGTGGGGATGTGGCAGCT
>NW_010425961.1:3383-7487 GCF_000710305.1 Buceros rhinoceros silvestris | reverse complement strand
GGGGGATGCGGCAGCTTGTCGGGGGGCTCCCCAAATCCCGCAGCCTCTTTTCTCCGTCGTCTCCTTCTCTTCTCACGGCCACGCCACGTTTTGAGGCAAATAAGGGCATTTTTTTTTTTTTTTTTTTTTTTAATTTTCCAGCCTCCGCGGAATGTCCCAGCTCTTGGCACTTCCCCCTCCGCCCCCGTTCATTACCGTTATTATTTCCACCCGGGCCCGGTGTAATCGGTGCTTCTTGACTCAGCGATTCGGAGACAGACAAATAAAATAGCGGCCTCAATTTAGGGCCCCTGTCTGGTCGGAAGTCCAAGTTCAATTCCAAGTTAAAACAGGAGGTCGCCTGAAGCGCTGACAAAAGAAAAGGGGGCCATTTGGTCGGGCTGGTGTCAACAAAGTGGTATCTGGAGAAGGTCATTAGCGCTTCTCATCATTTTTGCCTTCATCCTGTCGGGGAGAGCAAGAGGGAGAAGAGCCGGGGACGCTCAGGTGCTTTCCAGCCCTTCGCGCTTGGGTGAGGCTTTATTTTTCCTCCCGTAAATGTCATTTTATTTCTTTATTTGTACGTGCTTTAAAATACAGAGGCTTTTTGTTTGGTTGTTCGCTTAGTTTGGGGGTTTTTTTGGCCGTGGGATTGCAACGATCCGGGGTTATTTTTATTTTCTCCCCCATCTCCTGGTACCGAATTAACTCAAGATGCGTTTGGAAGGACGGAGACACCAGGCCAATGTAAGAAACCTTTTTCTCGCCAAATATGATTCAAAACCAGTTCTGCGCGTTCATCTCCCCTTCTCCCATCCCAACTATTTACTTCTTGGTCCACTTGACGTCCAAATATTTCACTCCCTGGAGCTGCTCGGAGGGGTGGAGGGGGGAGAGTGGGAGCTCTTCGCCGAGTTTGTTCACATTTTCAAAAGCAAAACACTGAAAAGTTTCATTTCCAGAGGTAGAAGCTGAGTGTAACCCGGGGTTTAGCACGTATTAAATCGGAATTTAAGTGGTGAGCGGGCACGAGCGGTGCCCACGCATTTCCACGGAGGGCAAAGAGCGATGCAAGCTCCATTTCCATTTCCAGAGGTAGAAGCTGAGTGTAACCCGGGGTTTAGCACGTATTAAATCGGAATTTAAGTGGTGAGCGGGCACGAGCGGTGCCCACGCATTTCCACGGAGGGCAAAGAGAGATGCAAGCTCCCTTTGCACGCCCCGGCGTGATGGGAAAAGTGGACAAAAGCTGGGATTTATTAGGCATTAGCGGGGGAAAATACGTCCGCAACAAGCAAGAAAACGGAGAACATTTTTGGGGGTAAACGGAGACCCCAGCCTGTTCCAGAACTTATTTGCTGGGCTGAATTTTAAAAGAGAAGAAATGTGGAGGGAAATGAGGCGGTGCATGACTTCACCTTGGCAGGGAGAGGCTCAAATCCCTGTGTTTCCCCCCAGAATGTGTGCGGGGGGTGTGTGGGATGGGCAGTTTGGGTTGTTTGGGTTTTGGGGGTTTTTTTTCAGGATTTTTATCCCCCTGGATGGGAATAACTTGGATTTTCACCCGGGAGTGAGACCGTGCCTCCACGCCAGATATGGCCATTTATTCTCCGTGGCAATTTTAACACTCAGAGACTCTCCTAAGTGCCGACAACCTGATGAAATTCTTCTTTCACGAGGTTAAACCCCAAATACGGAGTTTGGGGTTAAAGATGGGCTAAAACCGCCCCGGCAGGACACAGCCAAACTCTCCCTGAGCTGCTTGGAACTCACCCAAAGCAGCAGCAAAACTTTGGCACCAGCAAAATACGTTTTAATTCTGACCCCGGTTAAAAAGGCGTGGAAAAGGGTTTTTTCCCCCTCCTTTTTTTGACCAAAAAAAAAAAAAAGATGTTTTTCGGCCCTGTCCTCAAAGGCTTTCTCCGACCACGAGTGCCCCGCACAGCTCCTGTGTGCTTTCCTCCTCTTCAAAAGTGTGGAAAACAAAAAATATCGTGATTTTTTTTACCTCTCCGAGGATGTGCCTTTGCGAGCCGAAAACAAACAAACAAGTTAGAAAGAGGGATGGCCACTAATTTGCTCTTGGTGGCAGCTGAATTGGGAGGTTTATCCTAAAACCCAACTTCTAAAGAAATTGTCTCGGCTTCTATCGATAGAGTGTGTGCTGGAGGGTTCATCCTGCTCTGCGGCGTGGAGGAGGCTGAAGGGGTAAACGGAGGGAAAATTAGTTTTTTTCTGTTTTTGATTAATTTCGGGGGTTGTCAGAAGTTTGACGTTTAGGTGCAAGCCCCGTTTTCCTGATTCAGCCAAATTTCGGCAAGGACAGGGGTGGGGTTGGGGTGGCGCCAGCCCTCCCAGAGTCCCCTCCAGCCCCTCCCTGTCCCCTTAGAGCCGCCAGACCCGAGTGGGGCCGCGGGGATCCACGCAGTGACTGGCTCAGGTGAGGGTCTCCTTTGGCCTCCGGAGTGGGGGATCCTTTCCCCACACCCCCCTTTCCCCACTCCACAAGGCTCCAGCGCACCGTGGGGGCGAGAGAGGAGACCCCCAGCCACGTGGTTTGTTTCTCCCCCAAATTAGGTGAAAATCTGGCTAAAACCCCCAAACTAATTTATTTCGAGTGCTTGACTGCAGCCTGGTGGGGAGGTAACACTGGGAGCGGAGCAGAATCTGTGCGACACATCCATCACCCCTCCATTTGTTTCTCCCCCAAATTAGGTGAAAATCTGGCTAAAACCCCCAAACTAATTTATTTCGAGTGCTTGACTGCAGCCTGGTGGGGAGGTAACACTGGGAGCGGAGCAGAATCTGTGCGACACATCCATCACCACCCTCCAGGTATCCACATGGGGAAACAAAAAAGCAGGTGAAAGAGTCGCTCATCAAATCTTTCTTCAAAATAATCGCAGACAACCCGGCTCCTGCTTTTATTCCGTCTTCCCACAGCTCACTTGGGAAGTTCGGTGGCAGGTTGTGTCTCTCCAATGAGGAAAATACAATTATGTCCTTTAAATCATTCGTGGTGACTCGGATTTGGGCTCCCCAACCCTTTAGGACAGTGGTTACCCCCTTGCAGGTCAAATGGGGAACAAAGGGTTCATCACCCACTATCAAGGATTTAATTCTGGAGCTAAATAGCTCTGAAATAGCCCCCAGGTGAGACTGTGGGGGAAGAGAAATGGGCAATTTCATCGATGTTTCAGCCACGACGGCAGGGAACCGGAGGTGGGAACTTGAGGCAGCTCGTGGGAGTGTGCTGGTGATGGGAAAGAAAGTGGTTGGGTGACTCGAGCAGGGATTGCCCCGCGTTCTGTCACCCTTTCACAACATCGCCCCATGACATGCGAACGCACCCTGGGAGCTGGAGCCCTCCTAGAGCTATTTGCGGGATAAACACCCCATACAAGTTCTGGCGGGGAGCGGTCTCCCCCGATTTTTGCTCTCCATCCATCTGCTCTCGACTGCCAGTACCAGCACCTGAAGATCTGAGGGTAAAACCATGGACCTTTGGAAACATCCCGGCTATAAACCACCTTTTATCTCTGCAGATCGATCTAAAATAAAAATCGAGAACCTGTTCTTGGGTGTTCGGATGAAAAATGAGTATAAATTTCGTGGAAGAAAGCGGTTGTTCCCCGGTGCCACCCCGGCCTCGCCTCTGGCATCTCTCTGAAATTAATTCCTCTCTCTCTTTCCTTTCGCCCCTTAAAGTGAACAATGACGTGGGGAAAAAAAAGACGTTTTCCAATTTTATTAGTTTTGTTTAATAACGGACAAGGACCATTTCCCTCAGTCCTCTCCCAAGGAAAAGGCAAAACCGGGCTGTGGAGGAGGGCAAGGTCCCACCCAGGTCCCTTCTGCATATCAGCAGGTTTTTTTTCGGCCCAACTTAGACATTTTTGGAGCCGGGATTTTTTTTCCCCACCGAGCTCCTCCTGCAGCAGTTGCCAAATCCATAAATACCAGTTACCGGCCTGGATCAGCCTTCCCGGCTCCAAATATTTACCGGTAAAATTATTTTTCTCCAAATTCCATCTAAATATTTCTGTGCTTTGAGGTTATTGCAAACTCCTGGCTTCGCTCCTTCTTGCAAAGAGGTGTTTTTTTGTTTTTGTTTTTCTCGTGCAA
>NW_010425961.1:2709-3090 GCF_000710305.1 Buceros rhinoceros silvestris | reverse complement strand
GTTTTAATGCCTAGTGGATAGTTAAGATTAATAATAACAATAAAACCGAAATAAGATTAAAGCTCCCGGTCGATGCCATGAGCGCAGATTTAGGAGGATAAATACATGACTTTTTTTTTTTTTTTTCCGTATTATTTGTTACTGCCGGACTGGATTAAAGTAAGAAAACTGCGCGGTAAAAGTGGTTTATTTCGACGAACCCGCCTTTCGCGCTGGCAGGAGCTTCCCTCGGGCTGGAGCGGTGTCAAATCAGACAGCGCTATCAAAAGGTGATTTTTTTCCCCCCCCTGCCTCTGCTGGCCCCAGGCAGCCCGCGATGGCCACCAGCCCTGGGGCTTTGCGCCCACGGCAGGGACGGGGCGGGAGAGGCGGGGAAAGCGC
>NW_010425961.1:1326-2590 GCF_000710305.1 Buceros rhinoceros silvestris | reverse complement strand
CCGGTGCGGGAGAGCAGGGGAACGACCGGCGCTAACGAGGGAAAATCTGCAAATCTGCCATTTTTTGGTGAAATAAATTTTAAAAAAGGAGCATGGACCGAGCCGGGGGTGGGTGACTCGGGTTGTAACCCCCAAAGCCCCGTGGCGGGGTGGGGGGAGGATGCTCTTAGCCCAGGATGCGTCTGCCTCCTCCACCCCTGAGCTGGGCAGAGACCACCGACACGGCCCAGGAGGGGCTCTTTAAGCCCCCCCCTTTGAACTAAGACACTCTCTTAAAAGCCCCAAGTTCTGCATCTCATGGTGAAGAAGCACCGAGGCCCCCCCGGCTTGCTCTTCAATCTGACAGGAGGAATTTTCATTGAACAATTCAAAGCCGGTTTGTTCCTCTTTCCCCGCTCCTCCACCTGCAGCCGGGAGTGAACGGAGCCAGAGGCAATGGTGAAGAAGCACCGAGGCCCCCCCGCTTGCTCTTCAATCTGACAGGAGGAATTTTCATTGAACAATTCAAAGCCGGTTTGTTCCTCTTTCCCCGCTCCTCCACCTGCAGCCGGGAGTGAACGGAGCCAGAGGCACACGTACCTGTGTGGATGTATAGATACATACGTGTGTATTTACGGCCACGCCTGTGGTTATGTATAGATACAGATCTGCATGCAGATATAGAGAAATGGTTGGGGAAATTTAATCAAGAGTTTAATTGGCTGCTCTGGCTTAGCCGCAGCAGTGCTGTGACTTTGGGGACACTCACGTTGGCTTTTTAGGTGAATCTGGGAGTTCTGAGGCCACTGGAAGTGAAAAATGTGATGATGTTCTTGCGAATCCCGTGGAGTGTTGTGGCCTCTTTGGAGGAGAAAAGGAAAGAAGGGAGGGAGAGAAAGGGAGAAATGGGAGAAAGAGGGAGAGAAGAAGGGAAGGGAAGGGAGGGGAAGGAAAGAAAACAGAAAAGAAAGAAAAAAGAAAATAAAAAAGGAGAAAAGAAAATAAACTGTAAGTGAAAAATGTGATGATGTTCTTGCGAATCCCGTGGAGTGTTGTGGCCTCTTTGGAGGAGAAAAGGAAAGAAGGGAGGGAGAGAAAGGGAGAAATGGGAGAAAGAGGGAGAGAAGAAGGGAAGGGAAGGGAGGGGAAGGAAAGAAAACAGAAAAGAAAGAAAAAAGAAAATAAAAAAGGAGAAAAGAAAATAAACTGTATTTTTTTTTTAAGGCAATTGAGATCAAAAGAAGCCAAAAGAAATAAGAGGAAAAATTTTACTGGCAAAACTCCC
>NW_010425961.1:0-1195 GCF_000710305.1 Buceros rhinoceros silvestris | reverse complement strand
CCGCTCTTCTCCTCCTAGCAGTGGCAGCTTTTGGGGTTTCTGGTTCTTTGCTTCCTAGCGACACATTCTACTGTTCGCCCGTATTGAGCTAAATTTTGCCCAGGGATCTGCAGAGCGAACCAGCGAGTCCTGGGGCTGTGGAGGGATTGTTATGGAGCTGAGGAGAAGGTTTAACCCCAGGGTGCCAATGGGGTGCCCTGTGCATCTCACCCATTGAGCCTCAGAGCCACCACCCTGAGGCCCCACCACGGGCATCTCTGCAGAACGTGTCCTGCTCCAGGAAACCTCTTCCAGCTCCTGCATTTTGGTCTTCTCTGCCTGGATGGGGATGAGTATGAACCTCAGCTCCACGGTCTCTTGATGCTGCAACACCCTCTTGCCCTGTGTCCTCCATCTGGGTTTCTCCCACTCTCCAGGGTGGGCTGTAAGTTTCAGAGTTGATGGTCCCCAGAGAGAGCTCTTCTCTTCCTGCCCCAATCCCAAATCTGGGGCAGACGGTCCTCTTTGTCCATTTTAAACCCAAACCTACTCAAGTCTCACCATCCTACCCAGTTCCACTGGGTCAACGAAGCTGTCCCCACTATCTCTTAGGGGACAACAGGGAGTTGGTCCCCAGACAATGGAGAAGCACCAGCAGCCCCCACTGGTCCGAGCAACTGAGATCTCCTCCCGTCCACCCCAGGAGAACAATGAGGACATCTCCCCTGGTGGTATTTGGGGTACAAGTCCATCACAGCTGATCCAGGACTGCTGGCATGCGGGGACATTCCCAACACCCCCTTTTTGTTGTCCCCTTGGCCATTTCCTCATGCCAGCCTTGAGTGGCATCTTCTGCCTGTGTCAGCTTCGTTGGTCCATTTTCTCTGGGACACCAGAATGGAGAGATTGCCCCCAAAAAGCTGCTTCAGCAGCTCCAGCTGCCAAGAAATGCATTTCCCCTCTCCCTTTCTGTCTGTCTTCACCCTGGATGAAATCCAGCTGACACCAGGAGAGGACAGGCATCACCTCCAGGGACAGCAGATCTTTGTCTCCTGCCCAAGGGGACACGCTGGGATGGAACGATGACTCCCACTCCCTCCTGGTGCAGGGCTGTGACATGGAGCCTCATGATGGCAACCTCCACTCCAAGAAGTGGCATGGCCTGAACCCCAATATTGATTTTCTTTTTTTTACAGGTCCCCCCCACGGCACTCTG
>NW_010425960.1:33920-37011 GCF_000710305.1 Buceros rhinoceros silvestris | reverse complement strand
GGGGCTGGGGCCAGGGGGTGGTTTGGGGCGGCCCGCGGGGCGCCTCGCTACCACCAGCCGGGCCTCCAGCCACGGAAATTCCCCCGGTGGGCAGAAACTCGTCAAGCAGAAACAGGGAAGAAGGGGGGTGGGGGGGAAGAGACTATCTGAAAGAGAGGCTTTCATGCCTGCGCAGGGTTTGCAGCTGTAGCACTTGGCAGCCGCAGCCGTGCAGGGGCAATTTTAACGGTGCAACCGCTGGCTCAGAAGTTGTCCTCTGCCGTTACAGTTTGCCTTCAACCGGTTGCGACTCTGAAAGGGACGTGAAGCGCCGCAGGCCTCCTCCATGCCTGTCCTCCCGGTCCTCCCAGCCCTCGACAAGACCAGTCCCAACACAACCCAACCCTCCCGTGTACCTAACTGGGAACGTATGGATATGTCTACATACAAAATGACATACAAAAATATCCAAAGGAACCCAAACGACAGAACAAGCATTGTTCAAAAGTAAAACCCTCGAGTGAAAATCACTTCTGCTATCACCTGCCGAGTGGTGTTACCTGTGGGTAACCGATATAGGAAATGTATTTCCCATGGCACAAACTGATGTGTTTGTCAGCCTCATGCTCTGTTCTTGCCCTCACTGTGGAATACTGCAGTTTTTGCTCATGTGTGTGCTGGTGTCCATAAGCTACCTGCTTCACCTCGCTCACGCTATCACAGTATTTCATCTTCCTCTATCAAAGTGTGTCCATATGTAAACTGTAATTTCCTTAAAACTTGCGAGCAGGTTTTTATTATGGCTTAGTAAATATACTTTGCTAGTATGTCTGCTGACATGTATAGTCTGGTATTTCTTAGAGAAACGAAAGTGGGAAAATAGCCAATTTACAGACTATCTACATCCTAACATAAGAGAATATAAGAGATGGATATTTATTTTTATATCATAACTGCTAAGAAATATGCTCAGGTCTTAAAAGTTCACTTTGTAAAGTTTAGCAATCTTCCCTGCCCCTGCAATGCTTGAAAACCAACCAGGACAGGGTGTAAGTACATGAGTAGGAGCCAGTTGTGTGTGAGACTCCACACACTTCAGGGCCTCTTCTCATTTCAGAAGTCGCCAACAATTTTGCACCACGATATGGCTCTAGTATTGGTCATTATTTGTGCAAAAGAGGACAGTGTGCTGAAAGGGGCATGTACTTTCCTCTGAAAAATACAATAAATTTTAAGTATTTCAGCAACTTAAGATGTTCCTTGGCACAGCATAATGTTTCTTTAAACTTTTTCTTGACAAAATGGAAAATGTTTTATGTGGGGAAGAAGCTGTGTAAGAAAACCATTTTGGATACACAGAATTATTATCATACTGCATAATAATAATACTGGTTTCAATATCTACACTTTTCATCTATGAAAACATTGCATAACTTTCCATAGTTACTCTCTCCTTGCTGTCCTAGGGGCAGAGGCATTGAGACATAAGGTAGAATGACTTACCTCAAACTCCCACGTGAGTCAGTAGCAGAAGAGAGGTTATGACTCATACTCAATGTAGAAGCTTGTGTTTTTCCCTCTGAAATTGGAAACATAGGAGGGAACAGTGGGAGGAGCAATAATTTAGCCAACCACACCCTGCTTTCAAAATATTTCATTGGATAATAAATGCCTGTGAAGAGCAGATACTATCCACGGTTGGCGTTTGGGTTTTTGTTTTTTAGCCTTATCTATGAAACCCACATGGTAAACTCCATGACGTTCAGTTTATCTCCTTAAAAAAGATGATTGGATGAGCTCACTGTGCTAAAAACTGTGTAGCAGCCTACATAGAGTATAAAGCAGCTAAATCATTGGAAGAGGATCTTTAGCTTGTGCTGCAAAGCGAGGCTGTAGGAGATAACCCTAAGCAAAATTAGATTTGAAAAAAAAAGGTAAGAGAAGCCAATATACAAACCCCACAATTGACTGAAGTAGCACATTAGAAATATATTGCAATACACAATACCTCACATACCAAAGACTGTGATTGACTGTAAAAAGATGGGTCCCGCTGTGGTCGCTGTTAATGAGATACCATGGATAGACAGGGTTCACTGGCATAAGCCGACCATACAACACTACATGAAAGCACAGCATAGGTCTAACAAATACACAGCTAACCTAAAATAATTGTTTTATTACTTTCCTTTAAAATATGTGTCATTCTAAAACGTTATTGAAAATTCTCAGGAGTCGGGCATTTCAGACACGAACATTGTAGCTTTTTGAATAGGCTACAAATACGGGATATGCTGCATCATGCCACAGCAAACGGGTATTTAGTCTGTTGCACGTATGTATTGAGATATATCCTTCTGTGGCAAGATCATAAAATTCAGGTATGTTCTTCTAGACAATTAATGGCAGATTTTGAGATGGATGTGAAGAGAGGCTCAAAACACATGTAAATAGACAATAAGTATAGTTTGTAGGCAGTTAAAAATTTCCTCAGGGGAAAAAAAAAACAAACCCAAGGGTTTTTTCCCCTATTAAACAAATTCTCTAAAACAGATTCCTATTAAAAGTGCACAAAATGCAGAATATAATCATATGTCTTCAGGACAAAATTGGTCATGACCGTTTTCTAGTCTGTGCTCCCACACAAGCCAAAGGATAGATGTTCCCTCCAGCCAAAATAGACTTGTCACTGAACGAAAGGTTTTAGAAAGACACAGGTTGTTTATTTAAAGTAAACCCACAATATCCCAAAATTAACTGCTGCAAAGGTTGTTTACGTACATAATTAAGAATTCAAGCTATATTTGTAGCTTGAATTTTCCAAGGCAAACTTTTAGTCTATGAGCTTTTTTGGATATCATATAGTTTCTTGAGGAAGAAGTTTTGGATAGCAGAGTTGCTTACTTCAACAATGCTGTATTAATTTTGTGCCTAACTCTTCAAATAAAAATTTTACTTACTGCTTACACAATGAAGAGAAGCAATCAGTATTGGATTGATCTGTTATGGATCAATGCAGGTGTAGGTACCCAAATTTTTCTCCCCATCCTAACACTTATCTTTCCCTCCTCAAGGCTACTCTTTAGCTGACGCTGATTTCCTTCCTTCAGCA
>NW_010425960.1:15953-33811 GCF_000710305.1 Buceros rhinoceros silvestris | reverse complement strand
AATGAGAAACCTTTTAAATCCTTCACTTAAAAGTTTTTGCAAGATGGACAATAATATTTATTAAACCTTCTTGTGATCAATTGCTTGTACCTTAGAGCTGTGAGTTCCAGTTATCCTTCTGCTATGTCTAAGAACATGATTTGCAGCTTTGTAGTATGCATTTTTAACATATGTATATTATTCTAAACTTCATAGCTCTTGTCAGTATTAGGATCATGGCAGTCCTGAATATTTTATGGTGTGGCAACACTGAAATGGGAAGAACTGCTATAGCTAAAAGGACTCAATAAAAGATACAGAGTTAAACCCAAGTTATATTATAAAATAACAGTATTACAAGTGAAGCTTACCTTTTTTTTTTTTTGCAGTTTAGATCACAACGAGAAATACATGTGGTATATGCATAAAGGCATAGTAAACGGGAATTTGAAGGTCACTGCTACGCTTGGTTTGGAGTACTTTTGGTTCTTGGTGTTCACGGCCTAGCCTGGGTATTTTCCTTCTCCAAAACAACCCGTTAATTGTCAGGCGCCCGAACAGAACTGGATGCATCCATGTTGTAGGTGAGGATTTGTGCTCTATAAAACATAACCAATGAAGTACTGTGGGATTGGTGGAGCCTTGGCACCAGATGATCCTAGGGCCGCCAACCCCTTCTAGTCCAAGGAAATCCACTTCCAAAGCGCACAAACATAGAAACAAATAAACAGTAGGGTGCCTAAAATGGAATTAGGAACATGCAGATTTAACTCATTCCATAACCAGAAATGGAATAAAGAAATGCATTCTCTTTTAGAGAACAATTGGTTCCAGTGATGCTGTACATTGTCCTGGAAGCAAGAAGAAGTCTTTATACCGTAAATAATTCTTG
This sequence comes from Buceros rhinoceros silvestris, assembly GCF_000710305.1. Lineage (NCBI taxonomy): Eukaryota > Metazoa > Chordata > Aves > Bucerotiformes > Bucerotidae > Buceros > Buceros rhinoceros. Next base: position 32,940 of record NW_010425960.1, on the reverse strand, counting down.
GCCAGGTTTAATGTTTTTCTGCTGCAGGATGGACTCCACAGTGGGGAGGAAGGGAATATGAAGCTTAATGACTGTTTTGTGCTGACTCAAGCTGGCAATTTAGAATAAAACTCCGCATAAACGTGAACTTAAAATATGAAAAGGGTATTTGTCTCCATTTTATTTTTCTGTTTATAGTAAGTATGATACTGTAAGAAATCTTTTGTTTCTGTATTTTCTGACACAGATGGCAAATATTTCATTAACATAGCTAAATTATGAAGTAAAACAATATATTCTGAGATGAGTTATTTCTGATGTGTTTCCAATGAAGTCCAAGGAGTTGCATGAAGATGAATTCAGCTCAGCAAGCTTTGTCCTACTTAGGGCAAAACACATCACATGACATGGTTTATGGTAGTTTCAGCTATTCCTTAGCAAGCTCAAGCAAGTAGCTCACTCAAGCAGGTAATAGATCTCACATGAAAAAGTAACAGATCATATATTCAGGAATGCAAAATGATGTTTCATCACAACAAAATGTCAACTAGTAATTCGCTACATTCCTACAAATAAGTCAAGAAGAAATATTCAGTATTCAATTACAGCCGTGGTGGATTGCAACAGTTAATTCATTTGCATATATTCCCTTCAGTTATTCAGCTTTTCACTTTGCAGTTAATATTCTACCTTAAAAAAACCCAACTTATTTAGGACTTCAGAAGAAACTTGAAGTTCAGCAAAAATTAATGTTTCAAACTTTGTACTGATTTTTTAATGCATTCAGGATTATTTCAAACTTGCCTTGACATTAAAGGTCATCTCAGCAAAGTCAAACAATGGACAACAGCATCTTATGAGTTAACAGAACAGAAAGTTGTAAGGGAATATTGATTAAAAAATGTGGCTAACTGAACACAGAAGATTGTAACATGAACTATATAGAGACTTAGTAATTTCAGAATAACTTAATGAATTTACCTGAATCACTCAGTCGTAACACTACTAGAGGCTGTATTTTTAGCAAGCAAAAAATCCTAAGACAAATATTTCTGTGGCTGCTCAGGTTAGCAAGTCTCCTTTTGCCCTGTGAAAGCAGTACTGCCTAAGTGCCTACTGCCTAAGCAGTATCTGTATCTGGCATTATTTTACATTAGTATTTTATACACATTCCTTACAATTGCAAGTATTCATGAAATTTGCATTACTTTTTCTCAGCAATATCAAACTAATTGCCGATGTCAAATGATGTTTGCAAAAATATTGTATCTAGAATTCCACAAAAATAAAAATATTTCCATATGAAAAGAATACCTAGTTGATCCTTCTCAAAAATGTTAAAATGAAAAATACTAAACCAAACATATTTTACAAATAGAATAAATAATGCAGTGGTACAGAAGACTGGATTTTATATTGCTACATGAAATCATGGTATCACATTCAGAGATCTATAAAAATTAAGTTAATTTTGTGCATCTTCAATAAGAATTCATAATACACAGTACAGTTGCTCCTTTTGAGTTGCCAGAGAGCACAGTACAGTTGGGTATTAAAAATACTGTGCGTTCTATGTCGTATTTTCATAATATAGAATGCTCTTATTTACATATTGTGTATCATTCCTAATACGTATTCAGAGCATATATTGTAACAGCTCCTTTGGAACCACTAACGTGTATGTTGTGAATGTGCATTAACAGAATGCATTTGTGTATTATCAGTCCATAATACTGAATGCACAATCAAATCTCTGGTAAAAATCATTGCTATAGATACAAGCAGAAGTTATTTTCTCATGCTTCTCACTCATAACACTGCCATCTTGCACAGTCGTTTCTTACCCATATCTTTAAAACTCACAAAGAAAAAAATCCAGTAATGAAACAATTCTGTGAATTATAGTTTTCTTGAAGTAAAATATTTCATGAGGTCTGTTTTTCCTCTTTGTTCTATCCCATAGACAATATTTTCTTTAATTGCCTGAATATATCCTGCTGGTTTTTCATTTTGAAATCCGTATAAATGACTGGACTAAGGTCTTAACATCAAATGTTCATTTAGATATTACATATAACATGCAGGTTATAGGAAAAGTGAGCATTAAAATAAGCCTCAGTCAGTTCTACTAGTATTTTTAACTGAAATCAGTTTGTTTGTTTATATACTTGCCTAAAATAATGGGGAGTGGGGGGGTGAGTGTTGGCATCCAGGAACATACAATTCTCTAGATTGGAGAGAACTAAAATTACAAAATAACATCACAAAATAACATGATTACAAAACGTCACTGCTATCAAAAAGTTACTGTTTTTCTACATTGACAGATGAGCATCCTGGCAACCCATGCAAGTAAAGATGGAAAAAGGCACCCCTACTTATCCAAAACAGGGAATTAAAGAAAAATAGTCTTCTGCGTCAGTTTCTTGCTTAGCTAAATTGAAGTAATGCAGATTTTGGGTCCAGGTCTGATATAATTCTGTGTCTGTGCTCCTGGGATGGAAATTTTCCCCGGGAAGGAAGAATGAAGCTAAGGATGACTTGGCTTTTACCCAGTTCCCTTCCTCATCCTATAGATTTGCTGGGCTAACTAGAAAGACACAAGAGGAAATTACCTCTACCATTTCAAGGACTACATAGTGACCCTACAGACTTTTTTTCTTAAAATACTTTCAGTTGTAGTATTTTAATAAGTGGTACCAGAAGTTTTCTTATAGTTCAGATGTCACTGCAGAGACATTCACTCCAAAACATATTCAGATAAGCATTCTGGAAATTAACGGCAAGTATAATACAAGAAGCAAATATTTATGCACAACTATAATAATATCTCAGCTAAAATATTAATAAAGTCTGGAAAACACAAATTAGATTCAAAGGGATACCATAGAGATGGTACTTTTGCACCACATGTATGGGGGTGCAATCCTTTCCACTGAGTGATGGACACCAGTACATTCTTCATTAATGTGTGTAGTATCTGCCACATATCAGAGAGAGTGTGTACGTGTATGTGAACATAAAATCACCAGAATTTTAGTATTTTCCCTTTGCAATAAATGGTTACTTTTTAGTTTAGTGAGGAATTTTAAAGTATTAATGAAAATGATGTAAAAGTCACAATGTTAAAGTATAATTTTATTTAACAGTGTTTCACATTTCAAGAGCTATATAAGCCTCTTTTAAACTTATACAAGCAGTTATTTAGAAGTCTGAGCTGATTTTTTTTCCTGTGATTTTAAACAGAAGTAAGATAGTTTGTACTCAATTATTTTCTAACATACTAGCTGCTCTGTCTCAGAGGTTGTTATGAGATATAAATGCCAGCAGTCTGTGAATTACCTTGATCATCAGTGATCAACAAAAACACTGTGGTTTTCCTATGTGAGCTTTACATCTTCTCAAGAAATTATTTGGACTTTTGGTTGAATACACTTTATTAAGTTCTCATAACCATGATCTACAGTCAAGTGAAATTTAAGCAATTGTGGCATGGGTGCTTTCACTGTAGAGTCTCTGATGTTCCAGTCCTGGATCTCTGACCAGTTCCCTGATTTTTGCCCAGTTTTGTTAAGTTAGTAAAATAATTTTTAATTTTTTTTTAAGATTTTTGAATGTAATAGTGAAAAACCATTCCTGAGCTTGATCGGATAGTCTCCAGAGTCTAGTTAAACTTTCAATCACCCTTTTATTGTTGGCTTCAGGAAGGTTTGACACCTGGATTTTAGGGTAAAAGGTATACTTTTTCATTAGTTCACACCACAGATATAATTAAGGAGTAGATCAAGGGAGTATCACAAATGCTACTGCCATTTTTTCTCATTTGTCACTTGCAGTGGGGACAGGAGACATCCCAGACCACTTCATTTCTCCCCACCTCAACATCAGTCTGTTTTGAAGCTGGGAATGGGAGCGCTCCTCCTATGGTCACCCCACACTCTCAGCCCAAAATAATAGATAACTTCTGACCAGAATTGTATCTTGCCTCTTCTTCTTCTTTTTTGTGGGTAATTCTGAAAAAGAATCACGTATAATTTAGAAAAGGGTTATTGAAGTGCTCTTGCGAAGCACCATAGCATCACCAAGGTAATGGGATCAAATATGCTAAGGATTAAAAAAAAAACCCAAAAAACAACCCTCAAAGAATTTGTGAGAACATCAAAATTATGCAAGTCATGCTGTAAAAGCTTACTGCCCTATAGGAAGAATTAGTACAAAAATCCTAAATCTTCAGAAACAGCTAAGTTATCAGCCATTGAATTTCTTGTTATAAAACTGGAGCTGGAAAAAACAAAACATGAGGGTAAGCAAAAACACGAAGATATGCTATTTTTTTTCCTTTTTAAGCTCTCTGTTATGACATCCCCAGCTTCTAATATCTTGTTGCACTTTAAATTCGTTTCCTTTATGAGATTTGTTATGGCATGAGAAGTGGTGAATTGCACCAAAAAGCTCCATGACAAAGGAGGCAGTATAATACTTTTAAAAATAAAGCAGAAAATATTTGATCTCATTTTTTCAACAGAAATGAATGAACTTGGAAGCAATGGAGTGACTTTGGCCTCTTATTGATGCAAACAAAATCAGAATCTTGACCCCTGGATACAGTGATTTGCAAAATATTGCATAATTTTGCCCTGCAGCCTGCAGAGAAATGTGCAATTTGGGAATTTGGTAAAATGAAGTGAAGGTTTTAGAAATATGCAACAGATTTCTGTACATATACAGTGATTTTTCTTAAATATAGAATATGCTACAGTAGACCATGAGATTATACGTTTATCCTCATTCGTGAAGATAGATGCCTAGAACTTACGAATGGAAAGAAAAAAATGTTATAAAGTGTTTAATCCTAATCAATATTTATTAAAGGAGACAAAATAACAGTAAGGCAAATCTACATTACTTTAGGAAAAAAAAAACAGCAAGCTGGATTTCTTATCTTGCGATAGTTAATGACGTTTTATGATTTATTTTAACCCTGAAGTAGGTTTTTAAAAACCCTGATTATATTAATGCACTAAAAGAAATACAATTGTCACTTCGTTTCATCAAGCATGACAGGTGACAGTTCTGAAGATGAATGCTGAAACTTGTGAAAATTGCAAGTTCAGATTGAAGTGACAATAATATGGTAACAATGGGATGGAATTGTGCTGCTTACTGCATTAATCAATACCACAATTTATTTTTAATGTATGAATAATGTTTAATTTCATTAATTTATGACTAGGTGTTTTCTACTTAAGTCTTCTTTTAGGGCTCTGGATTTTGTTTCATTTTAAAACATTCTGAGTATAAAATCACAGCCAATCTCATAAAATATCACTGTTGGGAAAGAATCAGTTTTCTGCATGCCATGTGCAATTTGGGAGACTGCTAATGTAACTGAATCAGTTAAAGGGGATGCGGCTTTATTAAGACTGCGAAACTTGTGCTATTGTCACCTGTGCTATATTTTGTGCAAAATCAAAAGATTTTAATTTGTTCAGTTTGTGACATCTCACTTATCTTTGCAAACCACAGGCTATATCTGCGATCCCCTAGCAAAACTTAGCTTTTTTATTTCCAGCTGTGAATACGTGCACTCCTGTACAAACTCAGTTTGGGTTTACTCATGTTGTACTTTGTGATAGCCCACGTAGTTGAGTTTTAGTACTTTGGGATAAGTGAGCAGTTAAACAGTTTAATTTCTAATACAGTTAATGAGCAGTAGTAAAGAGTGTGAATGGGATAAATATCATATAGATGGTAATAAATAAATTTAAACTTCAGCAATGACATTAATGAAACCATTGAAGCACTATCCTGCACAGTACTGTAAAATCAATACGAGGCATTTCTGCAACAAACCTTTATCTCCAGTTTGGGATAGAAAACAGTTTCCAAGAAAAACTACAGACAGCAGTGAGTGCCAGACAGTACTGAAAACTACCACTGTTAACAGATCTAAGTTTGTCTTTGACACCATCAGGGACAAGAAATAATGTAAACGTTTTAATGTTGAATGTAAATAGACATATTAAGTCAAGTGTAAATGACTGTTGGTAGCTTTCTCTGCTAATATCATGTATTTCTGATCTCTGTGTGTTATGGACTTGCAGCTTATATTGCTATTTACATCTCCTGTACATCTGGCTCATTATTCTCATGACCTACCAAAATTCACCTATGAATGGGTAATGTCTCTTAAACTTCTTAATATGGTTTGATTAAGAGACAATGTTCATAGTGGAGAAGTATATGAGGCAATTTATTGCTTTTCAGGGTGATTAAATGCTGAAGTGCAGCCAAGGCATTTGATAATCGCAAGAGCTATTTATTGCTGGAATATTCCAGCCACGTGAATGTTTTTCCCATCAGCCAGTAAAAGATGCACATTTAACAAACAGCATTAAAAATACAGATTTTTTTTTCTGGGTAAATTGAAATTCTGCATGTAACTGCAGTTGTATAAGTAAAACATATATGGAGTTCAGAAGGAATATGTTCCTCACCTGAAGAGCAGGGCTAAGGACAAATAATTGCATGAGGGAACTACCTGTGTGGAAACCGATGGCTGAGACTGAAGTGTGAACATACGTGATTTAAGTTAGGATTTGTGAGTCCTTTTCATATTGCTACTGTAATTGAGTAACAATTATCATCTGCCAAACTGGCCTGTTAGCGCATGTTGGAAACAGGTCCAGAGCGGTTGCAATTCTCTGGTCTCATGGGAATGGGCCTGTTTCATTTATACCTCCAAAAATATAAATGAAGTAAGGAATGATGCCTTAGGAAGAGGCCACTACAGAATTAGGAGATGGGAGGTTCTGGTGGAAAACCCTCATAAGAGCTTGGAGAGGAAGTTGGAGTTGAGCATTTGGGGGAAATTTTTTTTTTTTTCAGTTAATGCTGTGAGTCATAAGTAAACGGCCAATGCAGGGATACTACTCCATATTTATTTAAACAGTGAATACCAAGACACTCAGATCATTCACAGATCCCATACAGTTGTCTGCTATACACCCAACAGCCAGGTTTGTTTATTTTTTTTACAAAGGCAGCATCACTAGTACTCATGTAAAAACGAGGTAACGTCTTCTGCAGCTGAACTACTAAACCCAAGAATGTTACAATCTGGAGACTTCCAGAACTGGGGAAACCTGTCTGTACACACCCAGTGACATTTCTGATCATCATTCTCCTAAAGCTGTATAAAATTCAATCCTCTTTTCATTTAGTGGATATGAAGAAGGAATTTGGAAGGAAGATGCTGAAAAGTTGGGCAGGTAGGTTTGGAATCTGGCCAAGCCGACTGCATTTGCTTCCACTGGCAAGCTGGTGCTTCCTTAACAGTTAAGTCAGAAAAGAAATATAGTGTTTGTCCTTCTCATTGACCATTACAGAGAAAAAGAAAAGAAGGCCTCATTTTCCCCAACAGTTTTCTGTCTTCAGTTTTCTGACGTTCTCATTTCATACCCACTAGCAATGATACACAGAGGTGAAAGGCAGGAAATCTGAATTGGTGAACGTACCTAATAGTTTTAAGAGCATCCTGGCAAGGGCTGGAAATGGACTATTTCTGCACATTAAAATACATGAATACTTTTATTTACGGTTCCTAGATGTCTAATTTCAATGCCTAGTTTCTTCTCCCAAGGTAATTTCAGAAGGTAGAGAGGGAGGATGTAGGAAAACCAAGGGACACAGCATTGTGGGGGAACACTGAGTTTTGATTCCCTTTGCTCACAGATGCTCTGTAACTCCCGTTACACATACGGTCTCATGTGGTGAGGGCAGAACCAAGGAACTGCCGTGTTGAGTCACCCTGGAGACTGTCCTAGAGCAGTCTGTCTCGGAGAGCAGGCAACACCAGGTACTTCGGGGAAAAGTGCAAGAAGTCAGTAATAAAATTGTGGAATAATTCCTTCACATCTACACATGATGGGATCTTATACTGATATGCAAAGAGCTGGTTTTACCTCAGACATCAGACTTTGTCCATACAGCAGACCATTCCTACACATAAATGGTTTATACAGCTCAATCTTAACATTCTGTTCTTCACAAAGAAATGTACAAAATCTCACTCCAATGTGATGAGGGATTCAATTTTTTTCTCTAAAAATTGCTCAAGCCTGAAACTGAATAGAGTCTGAGTACACCTGATTTCTGAGTCCCAGCTCTGTTTCTTCAAACACAGTTTCTTCTACATCTGCCATTGCCTCTTTTTTTTTTTTTTTTTTAAATGCAGGAAACATGAAGTCTCTTCCAAAATCTGCCACAAACTTTCACTGTATCTACAAGCGAAACTATCTTTGCATGCCTTCTTTTTATTATCTATGAAATAAGAATGGCATTATTTGCTTCCCAGGAAGGTTATGTTTCCCTGAGATCCTGGGATGGCAGATACCAATGAATTCCAAACAGTAATTATTTGTTAAAAGTCTCAAGACAAGAATTTGGAAAATCAGCAAACACCTGTCAAACATCTACAGCACCACATCAGGAGACGCATTAGGAGGCACCATTACCAGGTTTTCACTCTTGCCTGACTACAAGCATTCAAGTTTGGCTTATCTCACCTGTGGTATTATCGACAGAGATGGCTTTACCCGCTTTTGCTTTCCTCAGACAGTCAGAAAGGATGTGATGACAAAATAAGATCTACCACTGAGACAGCAGGGTAGTTATCCCTGAAGGAACACTGGGCCACAGTTTTAGAGCAATCCCACAACACTATTTAGAAGTTGACTATCTTCTAAGGACATAACGAATCAGTTTGTTTAGTCTTGGGATGATAATGTCATTTCACTGAAGTATAACTGAGTTCCTTTTGAATTCTCTGTGTGCAGCAAAAAATGGCATAACAATGCTGTTGAGCCTTCTCACATGAATACCTCTTGAAGCAATAAATCTGTTAAAGGAAAAAAACAGGTTTTGGGCACCAGGGCTACATGTTTAAGGACTTGAACTTTCTTAATGCCTAAAACCTGGAAAAAAAGTCCAGGAAGGACACCCTATTAGAAGAATATTGACTCATCCTGACAAAGGGGAGCGAGAGAGGCGAGGGGGGCGGTTAGCGTTGGGAAGGAGGGAAAAGATCAAGACTCGCAACAAAAGACCTATTCATTTATAACAGCTTGGCTGTGGAACCATTCCAGCATCCATTAGTTGGGCACTATTTTCTAAATGACAACTTACTGCTCACGTCTGACCACAATCAGCTCCCTTTTCACATTGAAAGTAGCAAGGTTCGTGTTGTCAAAAACAGCTTGCCACTTCTTCTGGACATTGTAGGGGGGTGAGGCAGAGTAAAGCAGAGGTGCCCTGCGCAAAACAAAAATCCCTGACCTCCAGCATGTACAGAGGGGAAGTACAAAGCCGTTCAGTTCCTCCCAGGCTATTTTAAGAAAAGAGGACAGATGAATACAACATTTAACTAGAGTTTTCCTCACATGAAAAACAGGAAGAGCATTTTAGGTTAATCAAGTTATTAAAAATAAGATCATTTAATGCCTCAGTATACAAGTCAGGAATAGTCCTTCGCAATTTTATATGAGGCTGCTTTATGTTAAGCTCTAGTCACATACCTGAATAAAATCATCAAACATGTATCACCAACGTTCCTATGCATTAGCTAACATAAACATTTTTAATTACAAATACTATATATTTGTTGAACAGCAGGATTTTTAAAATGAAATTATTATCTCCTAGGAATACTTCCTTCTCAGTTGTAAAGTGGTGTAGCTGGAGCTATTAATATTTTATGCTAGGGACTCTGGATACAACTTCATATAAATGCTTTTCTTTATCTGAATTGTGACTGTTGCTGTAAAGTTGGCATTTCTACCTTTTCCCAGTGTTTTGTTGCATGTGCTTTCAGAGCTTAGTTGGAGGAAAATGAATGTCTGGTTTAATGTGTGTTTATTTCTCTTGACACATACGTTGCATCCTTATGTTAGTTTGCATTGAGACTCTGGAGAAGATTCTGGGAGAATATTGTGCAGTTGATCTTCTCATCAAAGTATCAGCTTTTCTAAACATGTCAGTCAGCTACAGCAAAAAGTACTCTGTATTACAATATATGCTATCTGATTCACCCTCTTAGAGGGATCATCTTTGTAACCTTTTTCTCATGTGGATATTCTTAATAACACCAGCTCTATGTAAATGCAAAAAGACTACATCTGTATCTACAGCATCTGTTTAAAGCAAAAATGCAGTGAACAAATGCTTGAATTCTTTAAACAAAGCATTCAATAATTTATATTTTGGGTTTAGGTTTTAGATATAGAGCAGTAACTTTTGTAAGAATTCCTTGCTTTCTTTTCTTAGTTTCGATGATGACTTTCAAGCTAGGATGGGGAAGCTGTGATGGAAGTTGACATTGTAAATAAATATTCATATGTGTCCACTTGCTCATGAGCATTGTTGTATTGTACAGAACTCAATGAATCTACAATAGCTGCCTTTTTAGTTTCCTGAGACATGATAGCTCTTAACCCAGGTTTGCAGGTACCTTGTAATATTTATGAATAATACAGTTGTCATGGGTTAGGGCTGGGCCAGCCACTAGATGAAAGACAGATGCTCTCTATTAACCCTTCTCCCTGAGCGAAAAATAAGTCTGTGGCCAGGGTTTGGGGCGGGCCCAGCCACTAGATGAAAGACAGATGCTCTCTATTAACCCTTCTCCCTGAGAAAACCACCTGCCTGATCATGGTGTCTCCCCTGCCAGGTAAGTCAGGGACAATGATACAGATTCTGAAATGTATTTCCTTTTATGAGTACTGGCACATTGTAACCCAGCTCTGCAGAAGGTCTAAGAAAAATGGCAGGGCAAGATCAAACATTTGTTTACATCTTACCTCCAACAAAATATAATTTTACTCTGGCTGACCTTTAAGTGGACGTAACAATTACGTAATGAAGTAAACCACAAGCCAAATAGAGAAAAAGAGACCACAGGTCACATAATCCAAAACGTACAAGAAAAAAATCTGGTTATGGTTGTACCATGAGAAGTGCCATCTATGTTTTATGTACAATGCTGGACTTGTAAATATTTCTAATTTAATGGGGGAAGTATCCAGGGTTTAAGAGCTCGCTTCACTTTCCAAGCTGCATCAAAGGGTGAGATGACCTCAACGCAATACCAGGAATGAAAAGAATTCCTGAATTCTGAGCCCAGCCGCAGGGTAATTTCAGAAGCCTTGCTGTCACTGCCTGACTCCTGTCTTTGGACAAGTTGCATGGTTGGGTTTTCTGTTTAAAAGCAACATTTACCTCCTGCATAGGAACACTATGAATATTAATTCATTTGCGTGACGTGAAATATGAAACGTGCTGGGAAACAGATCTTAGTCATGGTAGTGCAAAGAGCAGTTACAGTGCTGCTAGTGTGCTCTCCAGGAGAAAGAGACTGCGTGCCTCTGTTGTCTTTAAGCAACTTGATCTGTCATTCCTCAGAGAACACATCAGTGCAGAAAGGAAGGGGTGTCAGGGATTGGATCCTCTTTCCAATCCACACTGGAAAATGCTCTGGGACCCTCAGCCGAAGATAGTGCAGACTGTTTCCATGTCCTTACAGCAGGTCAGATGTTGAGCCTTGCATATCTGGGCTTCTCTGCCAAAAGTGCTTTCAGCTGAGTTTGGATCTTAATGTATATGCAGAGTTTCTAATCAGACAGGTTTGATCCTCAAGCAAAACAGAGGATGATCAGCTTGGCTACATAGGTAGCCAATCATGATCTACTTGATTGTCAAATTCTAACTTGTGGGGCTGGTGGACTACTTAAAACTAAGAAAGGCTTAGCAATCCCTGCCTCCTCAAACATGAGCAGTCTTAAGCAAGATCTTGGCACAACAAAGGCTAATTATTAATAGAAATATAGTATTTTTACAATGAACACCTTAAACCAAAAATGTCACTATTCTTCGTGTCTATAGCAGCAATGTCCTGTGCTCCATCCATAGCAAGAAAATTGTGGTATATTTGCATATCTTGATATCTTAAATAAAGTTGTCTACAAAGAAAACTGTATCAAATACAACATGAAGCAGAAGTAAGCACTTGTTAATTCTGTTTATAGTGATATGTAAGAAAAGGAATGTTTATTTAATGAAGTATAAAAAATAAGCAGACAAGATCATAGACCACTCATCTCTGTACCAGGTAAACCCCACTTCAAAGTGGCTCACTATCTTGACATTAGGCAGGAGCAGATGCCTATGCAAAATCAATTGTATTTCCTGAGTCTACTTTTCGAGGCCACACACATTTGCAATTCAGACGTAGCTGAGCTACATAATTCTTATTCAGTAACTTTTTTGAGTAATTCATTAATTTTTCTTCCAATTCTTTTTCAAGCCTTCATCAACTTTTAACACCACAAATGTCATGTAGTAACTTAATTACATGAAGAGGGGTTTGGGTTTTTTTGTTGTTTTGAACTTGCCATATTCTAATGTCATCTGATAGCTAGTTTTTCTCTCTAGAAGAGACAGTGTGCAACCATTCACTGTTTAACTCCTCCATAACCTTGATGATTGGATAAACTGCTGTTACATCCCTCTTCATTTGTCTTTTTTTTTCAAGCAAGAAGAGTCTTAAAATGTTTAATTAAAAATCATATTGAAACTGTTTCATACTTTTGATCATCCTTGCTGCCTTCTCGGTGTCTTTCTGTCTTGGGGAAGGGGAGGGGGAAAGTCAACCAGAAGTTATATACAGTCCCCTGAAGATGAGGGCACACTGGAGTTAAAGAGAGGTGTAATGTTATTTTCTGTTTTAAGCTGACATTTTCATAGAACTGTTTCTCCACAGTTATCCACTATTTATAACTTGAAGAACTCATTCCTGAGTGGCAGGTTGTGTATGTTAAGTTAGGGTTTATGTATAATTAAAGCTGAGGTTATTTTTCCCTGTGGACATCATAAATTTATTTACATTTCATTTCACTTGCTTTTTTATTACCAAATATTATGCTCTACAACTCTTCTCAATTGGTCTCTGTCTTTTTTGTTCTGAATAACTTTGTAATACCAGCAAAGCTTATCATCACACTTTTCACCTCTTTTCTACTATGTTGAGCACAGGTCTAGCACACACTTTTGTAGGTCACTGCTAGTATCCTCCCTCAACTGAGAAGATTGACTAAATAAACTTACGTTGTCCTTACATTTTGAGCTTTATCCAAAGACCTTCCCTATTACTCAATTGCAGCATAGTCTGTTTTACAGGAACATTGTAAAAAGCCTTTTGGAATTGCAAGATTACTTTGCCAGCTGGATTATTCTTGTCTATGTGATTGCTGACTCCTCCAGTGAACTACGCTCAAAATTTTAGATGTGACTTTGCTTTACAAAAACCACACTACTTCCTCTCATACGATATATCATATTTATTCCCATTTCTACTAATTCTGTTCTTCTATTCTGTCCATATTTGCCCAGTTCTAATGGGAACAAGTCGTTTCCCTAATCCTCTTGGGAATTTTTTTTTAAAAATCAGCATCATGTATGTACCTTCCATTCCTTAGGTGTCAAAGCAGTTTAAAGCAAAAGTATACATGTAGTAAATAACCTGTCAACCTCATACCTAAATTACTCTTAAGATCTTCTTCATACATGCTAAGTTATCTTTTAATCTTAATTTTGTAACTTCTTTCCATGAATTCTTTTGTTGAAACAAGTGCTTTAATGTCAGAACTTGAATTTTCAAGGGCTTCAGACCTGGAACCCAAATTCCTCCAAAGTTAACACAAATACATAAAAAATGCTTGTAGTTTCAGCTTTCTTCACAAATTTTTTTTGCATATGTTGATTGCATAATGTCTCTTCCTTCTTCAAAGCTGCTTCTTCTTTGTGTGTTTCAAAAAAAAAAATTCTTTGTATACATTTTGCAACTTTTCCCTTAATTCATATTAAGGCTGTCCTTTCTAGTTTCTTCTTTAAGAAGTTTTTTCATTCTGCTGTAGTTCTGTTTTTCAAAATTAATGAGATTTTTTGTTTTGTTTTCCTGGTCATGATTTTGAAATTAGTTATATTATGGCCACTCTGTCATTCTAAGCTTCCTGTGTTGATTGCAAACCAAGAATAAAAAATTAAAACCTACTATAGCTCTGTTTGCAATAATATTTGCATTAACACCTTTTATTTTAATATAGAGGAAATGAAATGAACTCTTGATGTACCTAGAAAAGGGCGTGCTCATAACGAAGAAATGGTCAAAGATCGTGGTGCAAGGCTATTAAGATAGCATCTTGGAAATTAAAATTGTTTTTCAACATCCCAAAGATGGAGAATGACAGTAGCCAAAAACTAGTGTGACCCAGTGCAACTGACCTTCACGTCAGCTCATGTCAGCCAGTGGCAACTGGACAATGTCCCACGCATGTTGCTGAGGACCATTGTCAGCACCAAATTGCAGTTCTCTGGCCCAGACAGAACAGATGATTTCTCCCACAGCAGACACTGGGTATTGCCTCACATGACAACATATCCACCTCTTTCCCAGAGCTTTGCTTGTTTTTGACGCCTTTCTCTGATTTGTATTGTCTTGCACAGTATACTCAGGCAGGCAGGCCATTGTGGTGGTGAAGAGCAGTGACAAGCAGAGTCCGTGTGTTGAGCTCCTTGCTGAGGTGATGATGCAGAAAACATGGCTATTAAAAAGAAATAAAGAGCAGCATTTTAGGGCCACAAACATAGTATTGGACCTTCCGTGAGTACCTGATGGCAGCCAACCTGCAGTTCAGATGTCAAGATGATCTCCCAACCTAGAACAGTCTGCTGACCTCTGACGCCCACAGATTAGACTATGTGGAAAAGCCAAAAATATTAAACCAAATACAATAGCTAGCACTGAATAGAAAGAGAAAATTGGGATAACACTGGCAAAAATTATGTTAAATGGGACAGAGATGGTGACTGATTTTTAGACAGAATAGTTAAAGAAAAGTGAGGGATGCTACGATATGGTCGGTACCTACAAAGTCACTCTGTATTTAGTAGGACTGACAAAGAGCAGTTCAGAATTTAGTCAGTCATGGAGCGTGTTTAACATTTAGCTTACAAGTGAAGGAACCCAGCCAGACCTGCATCAGTAGGCTATGTGGTTGTTACCTGCAGCATTTGTAGTCTCAATCAGCTGTTAATGCTTTTCTTGTAAGATTATAAAATAATTGCAAATAGCTCAGATTAGGAGGTATGAATGTCACTTAAAGCTCATTTCTGTTTCATATGCTATCCAGCATTCTCTGTAGGCAGCAGATGAGGGTCTACAGAAAAACAGGAGCCTAGAAACAAACAGTAATAACAAGCACTAATCAGAGTGTAATAATCTTTTGAGTTGCACTTATGTTAAAAGGTAATCATTGATATTCACATGGTACTGAATAAGTAGCATTTCATATGAACTTCATAGTTACAGAAAGAAAATAAAGAATTTTATTTCCTAAAGGGCATCAGGAACAAAATAAGAAGAAAACACAGCTTTGGAGTTTTAGCACTGGATTTCAGGAGAGCTGCATTTTCTCAGTTATGGCATAAGATCCTGCACAAGCTTAAGCAACTTTTGCATCAGTTCTATATTAACGCTCTGCTTGAATGCATTTTGCAGTTGCAAAATTGCGGTAGATGGGTGTCCACTGGATCAACAGTATAGAGACAAGCATGTCTGGATGTACTTGAAAACAGGTGCGTAGGTAAGTTAGATGGTAGAAAGTTCTATTAGAAAGAGTATAAGCCCCAGCCTGGTTAGGGGGCAGATGAGGGAATGGTTTCATGACAAGGAGTCTCAAGAGACACCATCAATATACACCATTGCCATCCTTATGTCCCCTGTTCCTGTGGCGGCTGGGTTCACCGTACAAAGGAGAGCTGCTATTTCCACAGTGTCCATATGTGAGCTGAGAGAGATTTCAACACAGAGATGCAGTTAGACACCTAGATCTGGGGATCTAACCATCTAGTCCTCCCATGTCACACCTCTCGTGTTTTTAAAATACAATAATAATACCTACTTCACCAGTGTGCAAACATTCATTTCCAGCATATCTGAGGTACTTGAAGAAAGGGCATTGTTGAGTAAGAATTACTTTTTTATTTTTGTATCGAATGCAGTGAAGAAGAATGGTATTCTTCTAAGCACTGTTAAGATTTCTTCACCAAATTGAGCCGCCTAAATAAGAAATTAATAGCAGAAGACTCAACACTAATTCAAAATATAGATGAAGGATGAAGTATTTTTCACAACATAACTAATACAGAAAGCAAACTTTATTTTAAGCCTTTTTGTATGCATACACACTAAACCAATATATACATTATCCACATGCACGGGCATAATGCATGTGTCCTAGCCACTTGAAGGCTTTTTATCTGCTTGAGAAACAAAGAGTACTTGCAATATGATGCTGAATGCATACATTTCATACAGGTTTATTTCTTTGTTTGACTAAGATAAAAATATGCTGTGGGGTCTAAAATGTAACAATTACGAATATTTGAATGGAGAACAATAGCCAGTAAATTATTTATATATTTATCATCTTCCATCACATAAACTTTGCATTCATAAATATGGTAATCAAGACCTGTGGACATTAAAATCAACAATATAGTAGCATGTGAAAAGTAGTATAGTAGTTTTTCATAATAATAACCTTAGTGATATGAGATTCTTTATATAAACAAATATGATCTTTAAAATGGCTTCTATCAGCTTAAAAAATGGACAATATCATGAAACTTATTAAAGCCAAGGTGAACTGTGGCACCATATCCAAATGCAGAAAAAGACGATCACATTTTTTGACATTTCTACAGCTGATGGCATTGAAATGTCAGCAAAGCTCAAAGCAAAAATACACAATAAATTTGATATTACACCACATGTTTGATTAAGCCCAAGGGTGAAATTGTAACCTGCAATTTTATTCTGAGTCAGTAGATTTCTGACACATTCTGATTTTTAACAAAGGGAAGCTCAGTCTTAAGGCTTCACAGAATTCAGCAG
>NW_010425960.1:14395-15862 GCF_000710305.1 Buceros rhinoceros silvestris | reverse complement strand
AGCAGGACTGTCATTGTTTTATTCAGACTCTCCTAGAAATTGGTCTTCACAAGCCAGGGCACACAAGTACATTAATAAATTTTATTGTTGTAAAAACTGTTCCCAAGGAATTGTTTCAAATAACAAGGCTATGACTATACTCAAAACACAGACTATTAATTAATGGCAAGTGTCTGGTGAAACAGCAACAGTATTTTCTGATGAAAATTATACTATTTTTCTACTTCAGATTTTTCATTCATTAAAGAGAGTTTTATGCATGTGTCTGAAGTTGTTCACTTTTGAAATGCAAGAGTGTTGTCTATGAAAATCTCAAGGAATTTCTGACCATGCTTGGTTATTTTTAAAAATCCATTTATACTTATTATAAAGTATAGGATAATTCCAATAATGGTAAAAAAAAAACCAAAACAATTCTGCCTTACAATGAAGACATGGGGAAACTGTATCAGTTATTGTGACAGGTCTCAGAGTAGAAATGCATGACTACAGTTGAAAAAAATACTAATGGTGAAATCTGCTCTGGTTTATGACCACAGAGCATAGTAATTAACTGACACATATTCAAACACTTTTTAAGAAATAGCCCATTCGAAAGCCATGCATTGTTTTTGTTGTTTCCTCATTTTTATCACACTGCTGGATGGCTCAGAAGTGATGCTGTCAAAGCAGCAGTCAAGGACCGAAGTAATTGGAACTGCTGGGTGAAAAGACGAGCTCTGAACAGGAATTTCCTGCTACTCTGGTGACTGTGACAGAAAAGCTCTGAAAATGCCGGTAGAGATTTACAATGATGAATAGCTGGTACTGTTAGTGAGAAATCTTGGAAGTTCAGTTTTGTTTTATTTGCTGAAATATTACCAAAGAAGGCTTGAAGCCTGTGACTTGTAAAATGTGACTCCAAAATGACCTCTGACAGTTGGGGTTGCTGTGGATGTTATGCTTCTATTTATCTGTGCGTATTGTCAGGTCCTTTGTCTCATTTCTCAAAATAAAAGCACAACCTTTGTCCCACTGTTTGTCATTATTTATACACTACAAGGTCAATTCCTTTATTTTGAGACCTCCTAATTTCCCTGACATTATTTGTTGGGGCTGTCTTTTCTACCTTTCTTGATAATTATCCCTGTATTCTGTTCTCCAGTCTTCAGAGATAAACTAACCAGGCTATGTCCACCTAATGGACTTCAAAGTAAATTGTTGCAATGTTGAATCTAATTACCCTGCTGCTTGGTGGAATCTGTAACCCTGCGACAGGCACAGGAGCTCCTGCTGCCTTGAAGCTCCCGAGGAAATAAGCTTGTGAGAATAACATCCACCGAAGGCAGAGACATGACACAAAGCAGGAAATACGAGTAAGGATTACCTATCGGCACTCCCAGGCAGGGAGCCACCCGTCTCCTGACTGGACACTGATTAACTCTTTTTCCTGCTGTGATTTTCAGATGTGGACTGTCTTCTGGTTTC
>NW_010425960.1:5472-14284 GCF_000710305.1 Buceros rhinoceros silvestris | reverse complement strand
CTGCTGAGATTCTCAGATGTGGACTGTCTTCTGGTTTCAGGTCCTTAACACAGGTAAATCCCCATGACCACAGCAGGGAGCCATGAGTAGTAAGTTAGAGAGTGTAAGTAACACACTAGACCCATTTGGCACCACCAATATGACTGTGGATGTGATATCCAGGAATGTGTATGTCAAGTACTTTGTAGACAGCAGCTTGTATACATACAACAGCAGCAGAGCAATGGCTTTGAAGATCTGCCCAAAGATATTACACACCTGCAAGTTATTTGAAGTGACTGGGTCTTTACATGATTTTACCAAAGAGGATCTAATTGCAGAAGCAGGGCCTGAAGACTCTCCATCTCTTAGATGGAGAGCATCTTCTGGAAGCATTAAACCTTAAGACTGATGAAAAATCTGTTAGTACTGAAAGGGTCTCTGCTAGACACTCTTAGATATAAAACCCATACCGAGAATAAGTCCTAAAATAATTTTATTTTGTATATGATTTTTCAAGATAGCTACAAAACATTGCATGAAGCAGACAAAATGAAAGCCAAAATCTTCAAAGCGTAACACCACATCCTTTTCCTTCCTGGTATAAGTACAAAAATGCAAGCTATAACAAGGTGAATTCTTACTGAATGAAACCTATTTCAGAGAGGCTGGATCTATACTGCTTTCCTCTCTTCTTTAAAAAACAGAAATAAACTAATCTGAGAAAGCAGGGCAGAAGGACTCCAGCAAACCTAATACCAAAAGAAAGAAACATATTGCATGGAAAATGTAAACTTATTGGTATAGTTGAACATAAAGTTCTTTCATAACTTCTTTCTAGGCATTGCTGTAGTTGAACACTTCCAAAAGGAAAAGTTTCCTTAAAAGTTATAAATGGAAATATATAGAATTGATAAAGTTAATTTTTAAATATATAGGCTCTCACTTTCTGTCTCAATTGTAAGATATGGAATTCCACAAAAATATAAAATGTTCACAAAGTCATAGTGAAATGAATTTGTAGGTCTCTAAAATATTTTTATTCCAGTTTCTCTTACTTCTCTTGTGCTATCTGCATAGCATTCTTTTTCCTATACGTCTTCTCTTTTCCAATCCTACTTCTAAGTATTATACTTTATTTCTGTTGTTATAAAAATGAACAAAGACTACAGTAAGTCTCAAAAATTATCTACCTAATAAATCAGAAACAAAAAACCTATGAAATTAATATCCATTTTTATTTACTTATTGTTATTATTACCTTGGTTTAATTTACCTAATTATAATGGGTGCTGTGCTATACAGCTGAACACAAATCTCTCAGACTGTTAGCCACTGTTAATGCCACAACAGATTCAACTGAAATAAGAAAAAATAGTAGCAAGGATCGATGCAATCAACACCCACCACTATCATCGCTTAAAAAAATCCTTAAAAAATGTTACTAATAAAATCCTTTCTAAATTTAGGATGTAATAGATATTGACATGAGAATTTAAAAGTCAGCATAGCACTACTTCGAAGACACTTTCATGATGGCAGTGCTCGGCTACTTATCAAAACACCAGATAAAGAGATGAGACCACAAAACATTTAAATACATGCCTGATGCTACTCTCCAAACTACCAGTCATGCTCTGAGAACAAGCTCCCAACTTTACCATTGCTTTCTTTGAGATCCATGTCCTCACTCTCCCCGATGTTCCGAGACTGACTCTGTTTTCACCTGCATATGCTGAAATCACATGTAGTGATCCCCTTGGAAGTGATGACCTTGGAAGAGTTACTAATACTGGGAGCACAGATCTCACTTTGAGCTATCTTGCTGTTTTCATTTAGTCTACATGTGTATATTGTGAGCTGTTTCTTTGTCTTTACCCAGTCTGATGGATTACCTAGGATTAAAACAATGCTATGGTCAGCATAGTCTTTCTTTCTGCTCTCATCCTCCTGGAGCTGCTTTTTGGAGAGAGAGACAACCTGGTACTCTTATAAAGGTAAATGTTTCTTGGCCAGTGGAAGAACAATAGAGAGTTTTCCATTACATTCGTATAATGTCTGTAAGTTATTAAAAATGCTCTAAGGCACACAAGTCCCAGGAGGAGTGCCAGTTGAAGGGAATATCATTTATATTGTTCCTATTTAAAATATGTTCAAAGAACATTAAAGTTGAATAGCCAGTGTTTCAAACAGGATTCACATATTAGGGAATGCCAGATGAAAGGCTATCTACCCAAATTTCTCATATATCTTTATGTCCTTGGCATCTTGATCATGCGTTATTTTCCACTTCACAGAACATCCATCCGGACCTTATGTGGAGCCTTTAGACCACCAATAAAAAAATTACTAGTCTTTAAACAGGTATAAACACTCCTTGACAGCTGCAAGGCAAGCTGTGAGTGAAATGCAGGACAGTTCTCATCCATCTTCCAGAAAGAAGTTGATCTGCTTTTTGTAGCCTCTATTAGCTAATAAAGTCAACGACATTTATTTGGCACATTCATTCTGAAGTGCTTTATGCTTACATTGAAGTCTTGCCTCCTTAATATTAGAAGTCAGGATTTTACTCTTTCTGCTAGATCCCAGTTAGATTGATTCTATCTGTCTGAGATCCATGCAGTTTTACCAAAGCAAAAAGTTTATTTCAATGTTTTCTCATCCACATCTTTGTGATTTTACCTACAGCATGATCAAATGTGACAGGAACGTCATTGATGTGATCAGCATATGAAATCTGTCTGTTCAATGCCAAGTACTCAAATGTGCTTAGTCCTGCCATTTCTTGTCCTCTTTGACCATCCAAAAACCTTAGCTAATTTTAAAAGCTTTTCATTTCTCCAAGGAATTTTCTGAGGAACACCAGTTGCAGCAGATAATGTGCATGCACATCATTTTGCTGAGAATAGACTCAAAGCTGAAAGGGGAATATTTGAAGAGATACAGATATCATTAATTTGGTGGTTTTAATTTATTTAATGTATATCATCAGGTATAATTATCGCTTAATATCTTCATACTGTGGTCCCATAATCAGCCACCTTAGAGTCCTCACAAGCTGGTGACCATAGCTACATCTATGTCACTTTTGAAAGCAGGCAGTCTTAGCAGATGCCAGAGATGATGGCCCGATAGATCACACAGCTGGAAACAAAGTAGCCTGTAAGATGTCCTACTGTACATCTTCTCCAGTTAAAGTGAAGGGAAATGCAATATTCCTATGATATGAAGCATCCCAGGCTGGAAATAGGGTTTCTCTTGCCAGAGGAAGCAAGCACCTTCTATAGAATATTTTGCTTGCCAGAAGTATGGAATAAGCATTACCTGACTTCTTAAAAATCACCCTTTTATTTGATTTCTTACCAGACTGAGGTGAAATGTGAACTGTAGCTTTAAGGCCTCTCCCAGACTTAATAAGCTCCAGGTGTACTTGAAGCAGTTAATTGCTTCTGAAGGGAGCTAAGAGAATATTGTTCCAAGAGCCTGTTATTTCTGAAAAGACACTAAGATCAGGGTTTGCTGCCTCAGTGAGTTCCTATGGTGAAAGTTATTCGGACCTATCAGGCTGGAAAGAAAGAGCCTTTATGGAGAACCTCTTTGTGGAAGGATGAATGCACTGAAGATTCTCTACAGAAGGCTATTTGAATTTCATGCATCTTAAACAGCGTATGTTGAACTAAACCCCTCTGAATTTTATGGAAATGGGCCCGAAGTGTGAAGCTGGGCTTATGATCCAGTTTCCTCCTAATAGAGGGGGCTAAATTTGGTTTTTACATAAGGGTCTTCTCCAATTCTATTAACAATGAACTCTAGATGGCTCTTTTGACAACTGAACCGAAATCTCTTGGTGTAACTTTCTTTTGAGAAAAATAAAACCTTCCCTGACAGTAATTCTGTGGCTTTATCATGTTCTGACACAGTTACTGTTTTTCTAACACTGTACAATTAAAAATGCATTTGTACTATTTATGATAATTAATAATAATGACATATACATGAAGAAAAAATCTTCAGGACCAATTCCCTCCTTTCTAGCTTCCACGTTTTCACATCCTAATAACTAGCAACATATTGAAGCCAAGAGATACTACAGCTACTTATGCTCTTGCAATTTTACCTATCACGTTTAAAGTGTAGAGGGATTAATAGGAAAAAATAACTGGCAAGTTGTTCTCTCCAGGACACAGATTTTTAGTAAATCACATTGCATTATCAAACATACATATCATGTTGACTTGTAAAAAAGAGCTACCTTGTGACTAAGACAGTATGCTACGATTTCTAAGGAGCAAGCTTAGTTCATCTCTTTCAATTTTCCATTGTGGTCCTGGATAAATCATTAAATTTTTTGGCCTAATCTTGTTCTTGGAAGTAACTTATCTATTGGGATTTAAATTTTCCAAAAATTCAGTCTGTATGGGCAATTTTAGAACAGATGTTTCAGGCTTGGCAAAATTACAGGTAAAGAGAACAGGCTTTTAATGACTGATGAGGTCTCTCTATTTGAGTGTAAACAGAGTTTAATAACTTTTTAAAAGTAACTGACTGCCTAATTTTTTATATCCCACATGCTTATCCTTACTCTACTGTCTTTATGTTTCTGCACTTTGTTCTTTACTTATAATTTCAAGATCTCTAATGCTTTCAGAAGACGTGAAAATTTCATCTTCAAATCTGGTGTGACTCAAGTACTGTAATATTTGCATCATTTTCTTCTTATTTAAATTTCCCAACGACCTTTTCCAGGCATGAGGTGAACAGTTTCAGTGAGACACTATGTCTGTATCTAACTACACTTCAACTTAATTTCTTCACACTTCTTGTCATGCTAAACTTAAACATTTCTGTCCTAATAATATAGCTGTGTTTCTGGATTATTATATATATGGCCCTTCTACACCTTTTCTTTCCACAACTTTTGACACTACTTGAATTTCCATCAAGTCAGAAATCTGTTCATAATTCCAGGAAGGTATGTGCACAATCTCTTATTTTTTCTGGCACTCTTTCTCAGGAATTATTCATTGTTTGCAGGTGATTGGTGGCTGAGACATTATTTCTAAGTCCAGGCTACACTTGAGCACGATTAGAGTGGCATTAAATATTTTTTAATGTACATAAAATGCTGGCTATAAACCCCAACCATCTGGCATTGCTATGTCCTGGTGGTTGATAGGACAGTAAAGGAATACATCCAACCCATTTTGCCCCTAGAATGACAGTAATCATCCAACAGAAACCCAGGATTTGTTTGCCAGAGAAGGACCATTTCAATGCTGCTGAATATTGTTTTAAAATCTTTATTATTTTCATGCCCTATAAATATAGCTGCATCTTGGAAGGCCTCAGTATCAACTTTTCAGATAAATTCTGTAGTATCAGTAGTTTAATAAGGCACATTCTGCTCTCAAATGGTATTACAGTTAAGAATCTGG
Source organism: Buceros rhinoceros silvestris (assembly GCF_000710305.1). NCBI lineage: Eukaryota > Metazoa > Chordata > Aves > Bucerotiformes > Bucerotidae > Buceros > Buceros rhinoceros. Next base: position 8,870 of record NW_010425960.1, on the reverse strand, counting down.
AACGCTGGATTTCCAGGAAATTCCTAAAAAACCTCACTCTTTGTTTATTTAGTTTTACAACTCATAAAATGTGAATATGTTCAAGATGCAGGCAGAATGTGCTTGACAAGGAGGAGTGTGTAGATGCAGGGGACATGCTGGGACATCACAGCAAAGCAGCCATGCTACTGTACATGTCATACCTTAAGAGTACCAATGTGGGGAGAGGGCATAGAAGCCTACTACCTCCCTCCCTCCCTCCCTTCCTCCTTAATAAAGTAATTTAAAATATATTAACCTGAAGGCCTCACCTAACTTAGACATCTCTTTATCTTTTTTGTTTTGATCTCAAAAAAAAAAAAAACAAAAGCAAAAACCCAAACCTTTAGATGCTTCCTCCAAAACAGGTATAAGGAAGTCAAGAAGTGATATCATACTTTAAAAAAAATGAGGAAAAAATCCTACCAGTTTTCTACCATACCTTAAAGTCCTGTTCCACATCATAATTTGCCTTCCTCAGAACCTACACAAGATCTGGTCAACTTGGGTTTCCTGAAAACTTGTCTGTTTGGACTATTTCAGACCAAGGCAATAAGCCAGTTTGAAGAAATACTTTGGAGAACAATCCTCTGCTCATATAAGTAAACTTTACTTTTAACTTCCTTCCAATTGCAGTTTTGGCACCACATCTCACAAAGAGATAAAAACAAATAATTTGTTTCCAAGGTGTAAAAGGTTGTGTAACCCAAAACTTTAAATTCTACCCAAAACCAAATAGGAAGCAAAAACCAATTAGTCTTCTGCTTTGCCTAACAAATTGATTTTAAGTATATCTCCCCATAGAGACTGAAGAGGTCCATAGCTGAGTTGATGAAAGTAAAGGTTTCGGTTACACCTGAAACAAAACAAGACACGTTGCCATTTCAGGAACTCAACAACATGGAAAACCATCCTGGCACTTCTAATTTAATTGACAAGCACTGTGCCCTTTCCAGCGTTCTATACCTTCACATTACGACAGTAGGTTGAAATCTTAGGATGCGTCAGCTCTGTCCTCGTCATAGGATTTCTTAGTATCTCTAAAATTATGCCATCTCAAATTAGTCATGAAGCCATGAATGTGCCACCCAGGGGAATTACTTTTTTAGATAGTCGTCTTGTTCTGCTAAGATATTTTAAGCCCTCCAGCAAATTATTAAAAAATCTCATTGCCTTTCCATTCTGTCTAGGCTGTATTTAAATGCAAGTAACTGAACTGAGGCAAAACAGTGTGCCCAGTGGAGATGGGCTATGAGTTCTAGCAACAGCACTGACCAGATGTGTTACAGGAATTTTACAATATAATGTTTGAAACGTGTGTTGCTATTCAACCTGCTCTGTCAACGCTCCAATCCTGTTGAACAGTGTCTGCTCCGATCATGAATCTTTTTTCTACATGTCCTGTAGTGGGGAACGGCAGGAAAATGAACACTGTCTGTGATGCTAATGCTATCATACACATAATAAAGGACAGTCTGTTTGCTGAGTTGGATGGGGTAATAGCCTTTGCATGGCACAAGAGGCAGGCTCAGAAGATGTTTTACGGTGGTAAAATTTGCAATGTTCTCATTTCCATCCATGACAGTGGCTAGCTGCATTTTGGGATTCCCTATGGGTTACCAGAACATGTGACTAAGAATGAAAATCTTTGGGGTAAAGTGGTTCATAGGCATCTCTTAACATTTGCTAATGGTCATTCTATTCTCCTTCCATTCCAGGGTGCACAAGTTGTGCCTTCAAACAAACAACAGAAACCTGTTTTCTATAATAGAAACCGTATTCTAAAACCCAATATGAAAAGGCACTGCATCCAATACTCAGTGCTAGTATTTGTTACCAGTGTTGACAGAGAAGATACACTGAAAAAATACAGCTTCCCGTTCCAAATTTGGCTGTTGTCCAGTTTACAGGTCTGACTGCTAACTGTCTATTCTAATACCAATTCTGTAGTTATCCAATTAGGTAGAGCTGGGAAACACACATCAGACATTCACATCCACATCTGTATGTGACAGACAGAACTTCTGATAGTCAGTGAAGCACACGGAAAGTGGCTGATTAAATTCTTCCATCTGAATTTGTAGGCTGAAAATCTGATCTCAAGTTTTTCTACTCTTTCTAAAACCTGACAGTTCGACATCCACCTCCCCAACTTCAACTGATTCTTAATGTGATTTAGAATGACATGAGGCTGCATTTTTACTCGATGAAATGTGCACTGTAATTTGTTCTAAATGTTAAAGAAGGAAGATTAGTTGGATTTCTGTATTAATAACCACTCAAACTAAGCAAAAATCAGTGGCTTCTACCTGTTTAGACTTAACAGGTAAAATGTGGAAGGATTTTTTCCTATAATAAAAGCATTATAATTTATCTTTCTTTTAACAAAAGTTAAATTAATAAGCATAATTAATACACATCAGCTTTCATATGTCTTGTTATGAGAATGTACACCCCTATCGTCTTATTGTTTTTGTTAAGGAAAACCAAGGAATCCTTTAAGAGGATTAATACATGCAATGTGCTTTTAAATGATAAAACCCCACAACATTTGAAACATTTCTGAGCAGAAAATACTTAATAAAATCTATTACAAGTAGTAACAAAATATTCAAAAATTCTATTTGTAAAGCATTTACTTATATTTCCTATGTGCAAATCATTTTGTATGGACTACAAGGATCAGAGAATGAAGTGTCAGCAAATAACTTCTGAAATACAAGATACCCTTGTAGTTAAATATTTCATTTCTGCATGAGTGGTCGTGAACATCTATGGATTTACCAGCCTTTTGTAGCCTATATAGCAGGATAATATGAGAATACCTTCTACAAGTGAAATTGAATTTTAAGATATTCAGATAAAGTGGGTCAGAATAGTATGGAATTATCAACAAACTTAAAACACTTCATGTCAATTTTTATTACATTCAGTAGAACAGAGCACTCAAAAATGATATAATCTAACCTGTTCAATAATAAAAAAAGAATACTCCTTCTTTAAAAATCTGATCTCACAAGTATTTTTCTTTAGGGAAATACAGCTCATCTCAGAAATATCCCTCTCTTCCTTTCACTGTCATTTATCATTGAATTCAACTGAATCTCTTTCAATGAGACTTTATAATTTCATCTTTAATACCCCCCACTAATCTCCCTCATGGTGGCCTTCAGCCAACAAATGTTCTTTACATTACAATACCCTCATTTATTCAATTCCCAAGAAACAGATCTGTGAAAGGGTTAACCATTTGAATGTCAAAAGCTTTGGGTTCTGCTGAGCTACTAAATTTCATGTGCACTTATTACCCAGGTTAGGTTCAAGCCATTGCTGGGCTGGCACAGCGTTTGCCTAACAGGAATAGACCCCTGTAGGGACAA
>NW_010425960.1:3084-5394 GCF_000710305.1 Buceros rhinoceros silvestris | reverse complement strand
GTAGGGAAAACTAGACAATTAGATGATACTCTGCACACCTAGCATTTACTCAGCCTAAGCCATACTGGTATAAACTCAAAGGTAAACCATCTTTCCTTGATTACTCACTGGGAGTGCCAGTTCCACAATAAGGGGTTGCAACTAAATCTAAATTAGAGGAATTAAATTAGTTTACCAGATCTCAGCTCCTGCTGCCTCTCCATGCAGTATCAGGATGACATTCTACTTTGTTTCAAAGAGGGGGTGGGGAGAAATAATTTCCAGCTTAAAGGGGTAATATGAAAAGAACCATTTTTTACCATTTATTTTATCGAAAGAAAATTATCTATTGAACAAGCAGATGCAGTATCACAGGAGCTGAAGTGACAACAACAATGTATTTGTCTTCTGCTCAGTCTTCCCACTTTTGGTATGTTTTTCTGACAGTAATTAGGTGAAACTTAGAATCTCTCTACGAAGTGACCTGCATTTCATGTAAATAATTAAGCATTCCTTGGAACAGGTACATGAATATAAGTTTCCTGTATCCCAAGAGAATGTCCTTGTGTCCTCCACCCTTAACCTTTCTCTGAATTCTCATTTAGATATTTAATACAGCATTTAATAGCCTTAACAGGAAATACTGAGGAAGTTCTACCACCTTTTCAAGAAGCCTGCTGATTAGGATGTTCCCACATTAGGTGTGGAGGATTTGGCTTCAGATTTCTCTTTCAAATTACACTGATTGCAGCATCTTAAGGAGGTCCTGCCCTGTGTATTGAGACATAAGACAAGTCAGTGTCACTTTCCAGATATTTTCTGTTACAGTGTCCAGTTCATGTAATAGCTGAGAACATTTCTGAAGTTTGAACGTGAGTCTTGGTCTCAAGGTAGAGAATTTTGTGGGTATTTAGGCAAGTGGTAAGTGTCTGGACTGAGGAGCATCAGCACCCCACACTGCACACTAGTTGAAACAGGTACTTGCATAGCTAGCGAGGAGCTAGCCAGGCCAAGGACCCACATATTGCAAAGTGTTTCTGTATAAAATGGATTCAAGTAGGCAGGTGCCTCACACTCCCTATTTCTTTCATCCAAAGACAGGTCTTCATAATTGGCCACCCACAGCCAAAAGAAAAAAAATGGGTGTTACTTTTATCTTCCTGAAGAAACAGTCTGAAAAATGTTCTTAACCCCTTTGCAAAGTCTCTTTACTGGGTTTCTGATGATTTTGTCACTTTGAAATAGAAAAAAAAAAAAAGCATCCTGTGGTTTATTTGCCAGTCTATATCATAGTATTATGAAAACCTGAGTACACTGACCAATTTTACTAGAACAGAAAAAATGATCCAATCACTTGGAAATACAAGAGATAAAGTTCAGGCATTATAACATCCCATTCTCTGAGAACAAGGACATATCCCACCCATTCATTCAGTGAAAATGAAGCAGAGAAAATGAAGGAAAAGGATAAAATTTCCTTTCTTGTACCAAAAGAGACTGAGTGCATTCTCGGCATAAAGAAAACTGCTACTTGTGATGCCAAATAGCAGATAAAGGTTGTTTGATTGCACGGAAGAGGGACTAACAGCTTTTCCAATCTTAAAAACAGTCCTGTGAGAGACAGATGAAGGAGTTCTAATCATCATTGAAAGAACTCTTTTTGATTAAGTCAGATCGAAGAATCATTTAAGATATAGGAGACAATCAACCATATTCAGATTTGAAGAGAGCATCTAACTGACATAGCACAAAACAAAAGAAAGGCATTCAAATAATTTTATTTATGAAACATCTCTTACTTCTTAAATGCATATTCATATGGAGCCACAGCATAATAATAATAATTTGTATTTGGGCCAAGATGGGTAAGAGCGACTAGCTTTATGATATAGATGTTGAGTTCATTAAGACAAAGAGGAGAGAAATTATCTACTTAATGTCATCAGAAAGTCAGCAAAAACAGTAGGAAGAAGCACCAGATGTCCTGTTTCTTAAATCTCTGTTATAACCATTAGAACAGTAATTCCCAGTCTGGCAGCCTGAAAGGTCTTCTGACATGCCTTATGCCAGTATGTATTAAAAAGCTAAAACCAAAGCCAAAAGCAAAACTTTGCCCACAGCAAGTTACTTCCTATTTGGCTGAGAAATTAGAGGCCACTGATGAAACTGCCTGATTCTGCTTTACCTGTCTTACATGTAGAGTCAGGTTTTGTCCAGTCTCTAAACCCGTCTTTGTTGACTTCTGAGAGACAAATAAAAGGCTGCCAGCTGCAACAATGCAGCAAATGGAGGCAGCCACTGCCACAGTAAGAGTGGCTGGAGGTGCATGCA
>NW_010425960.1:0-2933 GCF_000710305.1 Buceros rhinoceros silvestris | reverse complement strand
CCCGGTTCAGCAGCAGAGTTTGTTGCTCTCACATGGACACCATTTGCATATGACAAGCAAGTAACTCACAGAGATTGTCAAATAAGTAAGGACTAAAGGTAGGTTAAATAGAAGCAAATATGATTGACCGCTGCACACTTTAAATTAAACTATTTCATGCCAACTTAGGTTTTTCAACCTGCTTCTTCACATGTATTGCAGTGCTACTGTATTAACATATCTAATCATACACTTCCTTAGGAACCCTTTTTCAGACTTGATTATTGTAGTCACCACAGAAATATTAATAAAAACTCATTGTAAGAGGACACAGTTGAAGAGATGTAAAAGTGCTTCGCTATAAAGCTGTTCGCTGAATGTTCTCAACATGTGAAATGAAGTACCACATCACATCATAGTAACTTTGTTTTGTAGATTGCCATCTCTCCCAGAAATGGAGGTCTGGTGTTGGAAATGGAGAAAATGGCAGTGGAAGTTTTATCGTTCTTTCAGTCACCTGAATGCATATTTCTTTAATTTGTGCTCTTTAAAATGCATGTGAATTATAATGAGAGTAGGGTTGAGTAACAAGTCATATTAGGATATTAACTACACTTTTGTCTCTCTGTTGACCATAAATATAAGAAAGAAAGTTGGACTCAGAGAAAACAATTTTGCAATCATGACTAACACAGAGAAGTTTAAAATACACGTTAACTTTATACAGAGAGGTGTTTGAATTTTAAAATAATAACAATTTGAATCAATACAAGTTACTGACAAAATTAAGCTCTCAGATCATGTTTTTTCTTACCTAAGTACCTGACCGGAAATGTTCTCAATGAAAACCAACAACTTTAATAAGGCTACTCTATGTCTGGGTTTCCCTGGTCTTGGTGATTTTCCTACTATAGTTTTTGCTTGCATTCATCCTACTTCATCCAAGATTCCAAATGTCTGGTAACATCAGAAAGGTTGGGAGGTCTTTGGGAATCCTAATAACCTAATGCAATCACATAGTTCTACATCTGCGTTCAGAGGAAAACAAATCAAATTCACTGCAGGTAAGTAACCTGATCATGGATCTGTGTTTCCAGGGGAAAAGAAATCCCCCACAAAAGATTGCAAACCTATACCTAAGTGTTCAAGAATTGCCACAAATGCTTCTCCGAAACGCAGATCTTCTAGGGTTTTTTTCCCCATGTTACAGTCATACTGTCTATTTGCCCCTGGGAGTTCACCCACATTCGCTTGCCAATATACCTTAAATCTGAACTGCAGGCAGACTTGTTTAGCCCCAAAGTTAACTCGTTTTAGTAGTATCTTTCCAGTGACACTGCAGTTATAGGTGGCAATCAGACAAAAAGCAGGAACAGGCTATCCACATGATGTGAACACTAGTATAGGAAAAAACTAATAACAAAGTTTGATACATGTTTATTATAGTCACCCAATGGTTCTTTCTTTTAAGACAAATGCAGCATAAACTATTCTTGGTTTCTAAATCATCCTTTCCCATTGTCAATAGATATTTTATATGAGATGAAAGACAGTAATAATGAAGAACCCTGAGAAAATGTATTTGACCCTCATACTGGTTCTGCCCTCCAAATATTAATGGAATATTAAGAAGTAATTGAAATTATCTAAATGAAAATGGATTTCCAGTTAACTGAGAATAAACTTGAGATTACCAGTAGGTTTGTTTTCCTCATTTACATGGAAAATTATACTTTTACCTATATCTGCTAGTTATTTGAGATATATATATTTGATATATCTGCTATTGTAGTTGAGAATTGCCTTTTATACATTCCTGATGTTTTGATGAGTGAATGTTACACATGAGGACAACTCCCTTTTCATACAATTTAAACTGTTTACATTTTGAGTCCATTCTGTTCTCATGTATCAGGAACAATTTAAAAATTCTTATAGCACAGAAATTGTGCTATAAGGGATACTAGCAAGTGGAGGGTGAATGCTGCAAATGCTTCTAGAAACAGTCATTAGATTTAATATTAGAGTGTATACATTTAATACTAGAGTGTAGAAGAGGGGAAAAGATGGTAGATGTGGACTTTTCACTGGATTTCCACCTGTTCTACTTAAAGACAGAAAGCCAGCTGTGAAAATAGGCCAAAGTGCACAAAAATGTCATGATGTACAAGTCCAACTTTCAAGTCCAAGTTAACTATCTGTGTATCTAATTTTATATATATAGATACAGCATTTCATATATTAAAAGGTGATGTCCTGGTGATTTACTCTTAGACATCTGAAGTATACAATAAAATAGTAGAGAATACGTAAAACAATTCAAAATAGGGTCAGGGAAAGTGTTTCACAAGGAGTGAAATAATGCATCAAGTGCTGAATAAGGAATTATGCTTGGCAAATCAGACACCAAGAAACTGTTCACAAGATCTCCAAGGACAGTCTGTGCCTGTCAGAAGCACTGAATCTACATTTTGTTAGGTTAGATATCTTTGACATTCAAAGAAATAAATGTTCCCGTATCCTTTTCAAATGAGTCCCAGGTTGACCCAATTTGCATGGAAATGTTTACACTTCAAGGTTGTCGCGGTTTGAAAAGGGGGGCATTTTCCCCCGTACCGAAAGGATGTGACGGACTGGTTTTGGCTGGGAATCCTGCCAAAACACATAGAAAACTTTAGATGCTCATTAAAAGTTCTGATAAGGGCTCTAATTGGGCGAGGAAACTGATAACACAGGTAAGCGATAGAAATAGGAACGTTTAATGAGAGAGATGCCCTTGAAGGTAAAATCGGACTGGGAAAGGGAGAGAAAGGGACAAGGGAGAATACATCTCAATCGGGCTGATTCCCGCTGCTTACAAACTTCACCCCACACTGGCTCACCACGCCAGGGCAGGGGGGAAAGCAAATATCCGCCCGTAGTAGTCCGCCTGCGTGATATGGGGTTCTCCTGGA
>NW_010425959.1:23683-25660 GCF_000710305.1 Buceros rhinoceros silvestris | reverse complement strand
AATATATATATATATATAAAAAAAATACAGGGACTGTAATAAGTACCGTAATATAAAATTATATGTTGATTTTTCCACGGGCTATTAATATCTTGTTACTGGGAGACTGTACTGGTTGGTGGTTTCTGGCTTAATCGTGTTTGGCTCATAGGTAAAGGAAAAAAGAAAAAAAAAAATAGAACAAGACCACCTCTGACATGAATACTGACATGAATACTGACCTCCAACTGCTATATTATAAAACAAATTTTTTGTTATTTCCACATTTTTACCTTTAATAGAAATTAAATATCATTACAACATCTTAGCCTGTAAACATTTCTGTGCATGCTCAAAGAAAATTTTTTCTGTGCAGAAATGTTTTATCTTGCTTACAAGTTTCTTTAGTATCAAGATCAAGACTCTCTTAACTTCTGGATCGTGGGTGGAATTCCAAGGGACATTCCAGTGGGTAATAGAGTAGAAGATGTAAAATCGCCAGTAAGGGGGGCAGAAGATTTCTTTTGCAATCAGTCATAGGAAAGGGTGGGAAAAGCAGTGTAGGAGTGGTGCCTAATGGGTTCTTCTAGGGCAATGCCTTTTAGACACTCCTTAACACACTGAGTCATAATTCAACCTGCTTTCCTCCTTCTTCTCTTTCAAAAATAATTGTATTCCTAAATATCTGCAACACAATGTTGAAGAAATCACATTTTTATGTCTAAGATGATTCAGAATTAGAAGACTGAAAATGGTACCACTTAGCTTGTAAAGGTTGGTGGTATTTAGTTATTGATATAAAAGCCTCAGTGAGGGACTGCATTTGTAGGGGATTGCTAATGGAGTACAGAACCTTTCGCCTTTGGGTCACTGGATCAAATCTGTCTCGTGTGGATAGTGACCAAAGTTTGCTACAATTTAAGCTTTCAGTGCCCTATATAAATTAAATATGTAGAAATTAGAGATGGAAAAGACCTGTTACAGCTTGCAGTCTCCCAGTACAGAATTATTCTTTCTAGCCAATATTCTTTCTTTCCAATAACAGCTTTTCCAGTTCCTACTAGGTCCTGTCCACCCCGCAGAGCAAAGCAGCTGGTATTAATTGATGTCTGAGTTTAACTGGGCCCTGGTGAACTCCCTGTGCTGGCACTGGAGCTATAGGAGGGATTTAGCAGACACCCCTCTGCTGCCTGCCTCCACAGGGGGCACTAAGTGGGCAGCAGCCCAGGGAGCACCACTGCCTGGGGTGGGGAAGCAAGCAAATGTCACAGCTCCTTCCTACCCTGTGCAAAATACCTTATAATACAGAGGGATTACTGAATCTCATTTTCACTGCCTCACCACCCTCTAAAGTCCTACCAATGTTCCTTCTATAACCAAACAGCTGCAGGTCGTAGTTCCAAAGTGTAGGTCTGATGGATTAGTTTGGGTAGCTAAAGAGAAGGCCAGATATTAGTTCAGACATCGATATGGACTAAAATTTTCTCAAAGTTTGGAAGAGATTTGGAAGCCTGCTCGGGGCTTCTTTTTGATTTAAAGGAGAAGGTTTGAACCCTATTATCTTTTACAACTTTCATTTGCAAGTAATTAACTATGTTGCAGAATGCCCATTATTAAGTGCTAGGAGCTGCGTACTGACAATATTAAAGTTAGTCTTATAAGGTAGTTAGTTAATGACTACTTCTGGCTATAATGCTATAGATGCACATGGACTTTGTAGGCTAAAAAAAGATACAACAAAAAAACCACACCAGCAAAACCCAAACCAGTAACAGTGATCCATTCCACAGTAATATAAACATGTAACAATCAAAACAGTTCTCATTCTCTAGAAAGGAGTCCAAGTGGGGCTGCTTTGATTTACCCACCTTTGAGTGCCTCAAGGCACAAGTTACAGCACTTGGGACAGTATAGAGTGTAAGTGGGATTTACACAGCAGTTCTAGTTTTGGCCATATGTGTCTGTCCCACAGACTTTATAATCCAATGCTTCCTGCTG
>NW_010425959.1:9383-23597 GCF_000710305.1 Buceros rhinoceros silvestris | reverse complement strand
TGAAATGCTAGAAGCACAAAAGCATCCTTCAAAACATCAGATTATTTTTAGAAAAAATACAGAACTTTGTTGCTGTTGCTTCCTCAGTGCACCAAAACCTGAAATGCTGGTGAGGGTGGTGTGCCGGAGCTGTCTCATACACCCCGACTCGTTGTTGGCAGGTGCTGCTGGAGAAGCAGAGCTTGCTGCTCTGCGGCGACAGCCCAGAACTCCCAAGTACTCCACAAAATGCAAGTTTCTCTATTCACAGTGCGGCTAATGGCTGCTGTGTTACCAGGGATAACTTATTTCTGATACTCACAGCACCAAAGTTTCAGCTCTTGAAAAATTCAAGTGATCATAAAGGAAGATCCTTTGGGCTTCAGAAATCTTACAAACAGATGGTTTAAAAAAAAGAGAGAATTTAAAACAAAAGAATACCAAGCAGGAACACAAGTAGTACAAAAAAAAAATTGCAGTCAGTCTGCAAAAGGGACACTCCACACTTTTTTCCAAAGGTAAAAAATCCCACAACCCTGTGTTGTGAAATGTCTTTTTAAACACAGATTTAGAGAATGAAATTGAGGGTTATAAACTAGTAGCCAACAAAAGCAAGAAAGACTGGAATGTCGGTAACCAATTGCAAGCACAGGATCCAAGCAAAACATCTTGAATTGCTAGTACTGTAATAAATTACAGTTTTCACTTTTGTATTCTGCAAGTGAAAACAGCACCAAGTCAAGCTCGAGAGAGGGAGAGTAAAGGGTGACCTTCATAATTCACCCACACCCATTACATGTAGAGGAACTGCAACAGGGAGCAGTGAAAAATGAAAATACGACACCCATCACTGTGCAAAGGGACAGATCCTGCTCCCATAAAATGGGGTTCCTGTGTTGCTGAAGAGTTAATTGTCAGGTAGCAGTAGATGAAAGCCAAACCAGACTCTGGGATGGTCTGCTGCGGTGGCTGTTATCTCATTTTCTTCCATGGATTAATTTACCCCCCTTTAACTTTAATTAGATAAAACTCTAGAGGTGGGAGGTGGCCCTGGAGTGCTCAAAGGGCAAGAATTGGTCAAGAGCTGGTTTCTCTCAAACTTTGATTAGCCTATTTGATAAGTGATACTAAGCACCCCAATTGGTTAATGAATGAGGGGTTCCCGTGAGGTAAGTGGCTGGGAAATCTAGCCTCCCCCACAAGGACAGCTAATATGTAAACTTCTGTCCTTCAGTTTGGTGTCTACTATGGTTAAGAGTAAGGGTGATTTATACCCTATCTGGGTCCTGGAGTGTATCTGCATTGATTGACTCCCTTGATCTTGACATCAGTCACTTGGGCTTTCAGAGAAAGGGGGAACACAGGAGATAATGAAAGCTACATTAAAGAAGACCTTAACATTTATGTAAACGTTATTCTATCTTCAAAGGCAGAACTGTCTTTCAACAGAAAGGAGATTTGTCTCCTACTTGAAAATATTAGAAAGAAAGAGTTGTAATATATTTGATATTGAATCTCCAGCTTTTGTACTGGTCTCAGCCTTTGAGTTTTGATTCTTATTTCTTGACTAAATTGCATTGTAGCTGAAAGTTTTACTCCATACTGCTTGCAAACACTGACACAGACACACCAATGTCTTGTGCAAAGAGACAGTGGGAAGAAGAGCAAAGAAGAGAGAGAGAAAGACAAAATGAAGAGTTTGGAGAGTAGAAGCAGGAGTGTAGAGAAAACATTTGGAAAGCTCATACGTTACTGTGTATTAAACGTGGGGCTTTTATACATGTAAACCCATGGCAATAAAACCCAGAAGATTTAAATAAAACTAAAATGCAACTCTCAAATGCTCCCCTAGTGAATATCATCTACATAATAAGATTTCCCCGGCTGGCTGCCAGGCCCAGAGAACAGGGGGCAGATTTGGGGCACGCTGGGGCCAGGAGGGAGCCTGGTGGGAGCCGGCAGTATCCTCACTCCTCTCAGCAGGTGACCCACCAGGCCAGCTGCAGCACAAACATCCATTAAAGCAGCATTTTCAAAAATGCTGAGCAAAGAGGTAATTTGTACAGCTGAGAAGCAGCGCCACGTTATCACCCGTGGAAGTCTGAAAAAGTGCAGTTTCTCCTGGGTAAACATCTCTGATTCTGCTACAGAATACCTTCCCACAGAGAGGCATTTACAAAATTATGACGGCAGCAGGCAAAGTGGATGAAGAAGTGTTACTCACTAAATCCTGCAACACTAGATTTGGGAACTTCCGCTGAAATTATGAAGAGATCATTTTAGAACAGGCAAGATGTTTTTTTTTTCTTTTCACCCTGAATAGTGAAATTCTGAAATTTCACCTTTTTTTTTGTTTGTGTTTTTTGTTTGTGTTTTTTGTTTGCTTTTTGTTGGTTTTGCTGTCATGAAAGATTGTAGAACCAGCAGTTCAAAACAGGGCTAGACAAATTTATGGACAACAGGGTCATAAGCAGATATTAAAGGAAAGAGAGAGAGATGTACCTCTAACATCTGTAATGCAAAAATTCTGTACGCTGGGAGAGTACGAGGGGAATTAATTGCAAAGAGTAGCCATGCTCGTGTGCTCTCAACTAAATAGCATCTCCTGTTGTCTGAGACAGCACCGAGTGTGATAGACTGGCCTCAGGCAGTAAGGCATTTCTTATGTTCTTATCTCCATAAACCTGATTTGGTTTTACCTCGTCTTTCAGTCGTAGTCCAGCTTAGATTCTTCTATTAAATTTATGGACCTTTTTTTCTATCTAGCTTCAGGATAAAGCACATTTCTGCTTTCTTAAGCTGTGAATTACTCTCCTCAAGACAAGTAGCTGACAACACAAGCCTTTTTAATTTTTAGCTGTCAGTCCCAAAAGCTTCAAACCTGTCTTTACAACATGCAAAATGCGGTAGTTGTATTCCTGAGTAAAAGACTAACTGTTGTTAATGACAGCCTAAGCCTGCAATAAAGTGGTAACTTACAAGTTATGAGGCAGAGGATTTACAATCCAGAATCATCTTATTAAATATGTCAAGAATTAGGACTAGTATGTAAGGCTGAGTAATTAAGGCAAAAAAAAAAATCTGTGGGAAGTCTTTGTATTAACTAGTATGTTTTTGGCAAAGGGCGTGCAAATGAAGTCTAGTTGCTAAGTCCTATATGGCATGTTTGGTAACTAGCAGACATAACATTTGCACTCCTAAATGGAATATGATCCTCTGTCTGGAAGAACTGGTCATTAATATGTAACCTGCAGAGCTGGGATATTCCCATGCTAATGAATAATTTCTTTGCAGTGAAGACATTAGCCAAAAAAATACATAGCCAGGAGAGAAGGGAGACAAAGTATTCTTCCTCTTCATTCCATGCTAAGAATCTTCCCCGCTGAGAGCATAGAAATGTAGGATTTCACAACTCAAGTGAAAAAATTATTTTATCAGCAACGTGAGGTCACTGAACTGTGACTATGCTAATCAAGAAAAGCAGCGAAGTATGGGTTTCACCCTGCTATATACCTTGTCTTCTGTTGAGATAAAAGGAAATGGAAGGGCTGGCATCCTGCCTGGGTCCAAACCAAAGTGACGTTAATACACCTGGTTGGGGCAAGGTATCAGGAAGTAAAAATTGTTTCTTGGACGGTATCTCTGGACAGATAACATCTGCAGGGTGATACCTGTAACATTATGCTAGTTTTGCTATATTCCTTGACTCTTTTTTCTGCAGGACTTAAAACAAACCTCCCACCAAAAAAACACCTTTAAAAAAAAATTAAAATCTATGAATCAAATCACAGCCAAGATTGCACGAAAAAAATCTCTGCAAGAAGCTGCTATTGAGGTGTCTCTCCTGTGTTAAGGGGGTTGAGCTGTACGTGGCTTTGAGGTTTCATTTCTCCCACTTCCACGCTTAAATAAACAGTAATTTCTGGTAAATCAGAGAAAACCACACCTGACCTTACACTCATACCTGTGATTTCTTCAGGTCCACAGTGTTACTCTGAGAGAACCCATGAGCAGAATACCCCAGTGGATTTATTGCTGCCTTCTTACAGAAATAAGCATGACTCCTGCACTGGAGCTGCTGAGCTGTAAGATTATATCTGTGCAGAATATTAGTAGTGTCTAGATCAGACTTTGAACTCTTCATTTAGTGAAGAGTCACTCTTCACTTAGCAACCAAAAATCCAGACCCGTGGAGCTATTCCTAGGTTACAGTCCCAAAGAAAAGACTCTTAATTGCTCACTACAGGGCAGGCAAATCCCTGTCACCAGCCATCAGAACATCCACTGGGCAAACAGCCCAGCTAAGCAAATAGTTTGGCCCAACGTATGCACAAGCCCACACCGTTAGATGAGAATCACACATGTGCATAAGATCTGCTCTAGATGAAACCGTTGTCTACAGAAAACTGCATTCATGCTTTGTCAAGGCATAGTATATACTCAAGGTAATAAATCATCTCTGATTCTCCACCTCCCTCCCCCAGCTGCACAGTGACTAAATATCTCTGTCTACCAAGTCTTTAAAGTAAAATCAACCTTTTAAAAATTCCTCTTTCTTAATGCTCTAACATGCATGGGTTCACAAAATTGAATTACAATATTTTTATCTGGTACTGTTTCCTCCTCCTTGTGTTTACTTTCCTTCAGTAGCTGACATCAAAATATTTTCTGGAATGCTGGGACTAAATAAGTTATGCTTAACTCAATATCTAATACAAATAGCCCTGGGGAAGCTTCAGCAACACAACTATAAAAGCTACAGTTTCTTTTAATAGCTTGCCACACTTTGCTGATATAGTATTTCTCTAATCACCAATCTTTACGTGCCTTCCTGACCTTGGAGCTCTCTGTCCAAATGACTTTGTGGTATCAAAGGCTCGTGTCATTGGAAGAGTGAATGGCTTTCATTTTTCTCCCTGAAACTTCCGGTTCCTGGCATCTGCAAAGAATTATTCCAAGCAGTGTTTTGCTGCCTTGCGGCCACTGCCCTGTAGTGGCCTGACTGATGGAAGTGACTTTTCCCAAAAAGGTTATTGTGGTCAGCGATGGGTGGGTGCTGTAGTTGGTGCACAACCAGCCCTGCTTTCTCAGCTGATTTCATCCAACCATCGGGCTACCACAACCATACGCTACAGCAATTAATTACTGTGGTGTTTTGGAAGGCATGAAATAAATAGATTATATACTGTTTTATACTAGAACAGAGCAGTAAACAAAAGCCCTCTAGAATAACCACAGGTTTCAAAAACCTTTCTATTACTACAACAAAGGTAAAGTCGTGCATATAAAAACTTTTAAGGTAATTGCTGCAGGGGAACCTAGGGGATCAGGGTTTACTCAACAGAACCTTGCACTGTATGAATGTCCAAAAATCGCAGTTGTGATGCTCTGACCATTTCCAGGCAATGAGAAAGTTGGTGCTTGGATCCAGAGTCTCAGTATTTATGTTTGCCTCTATTAAAGCTGGATTCTTGTCTCTCCACCCTGCTCCCATCTAATTTATCTTCTCTCACTTTTTGTCCTTTTGCTCTAGCTCCTTATATTTACATCTTTATTGTTTTCTGAATATGAAATGCAGTTGGGCCTGTATGGGTAATTACTATGCTGAAACAAACTAAACTAGACTCATAGCTTTTTCCTTTTTATTTTTTGGTGGGTGGGAGAGGGGGTAAAGGAAAGAGTTTTCAAGATAGTTTTTAATTAAGTGTATTGCTGCCTTTGCTCCACAACTGCAGTCAAGAATCCATATTGTTGAGCACTGAACTGTGACATTGCAAAGGACAAACAGCTTGAAATCTGCATAGTTAGGATAGATAACGCTGGGTTGAGATAAGGTGACACAAAGGCTCAGAGAGGTTAGAAGACTGGTGTAAGCTCATACAGCTGATCAGTAGCAGATAAAATTTGAAAATCCTGATTTTTCTTCTAAGAGACAAGATTAAGACAGCATTCCTCAGAGACAGATTTTGTATTTCAATTGAATTAAATTTTAATTTAAAGAATGAAAACAAAATATATTCAGAGATTCAAATTCTCTCAAAGCAACCTAACTTGACCCAAACCTCTCCTGGGGCTTTCAGCCCCTGGTGCAGTTCTTTCAGCAGCATGGCCCTATAACCCTTTCTTAAATGAAAAGGAGAGGCTTTTCCACCCACTCTACCCCTGGGGAGAAGACAGTCACCAGGGACAGAAATAGGAGGGAGGGCCACAGAGAGAGCCACTCACAGCCTCTCACAGCCAGAGGGAGCCAGCTATGGCCCCTGGCTCAGGGCTTCTCACTTTTTTCTCGTTAAAATACAAAGATTAGGTGAGACAACTGACGCCTCTGGTTTAGGCACTAAGTATGCGCACTGGTTACCCCAAGCTTCCTCCAGGGGAATGTGTTGCCTACAACAGCACCCACAGCCTCCCTTGGCTGGGTTACATAGGCACTAATAAATGCCTGTGATGTGAATGCCTAAAAACAGCAGAGATTAATTTACCAACTAGCTTTTTCTCAGACATTCTCCAGAGTTTTTTTGGTTTACATTCAATGGGCCTAAAATTTCAATGCCTCAGATGACAGCTACTCATAAATTAGCAGTGTTTTTCTTCCTGCCCTGTGAAGTTAGAGTGTGTTATTTCCACCGCAACAAGATGAATTTTGCTCTTAGCAATCATTGCATGAGGAGCAAGACTTTGTTATCAAAAGATTTTGGCCTTGTTGGCTTGCATAACTTCATGTAATACTTTTTGCCCTGAAATAATATGTTGAATCTGCAGGTGTTACAGCTATTACCCCAGAAATATGGCCAGCTCTGAAAGGGACCTCAGTAACCGTTTACAGTCACACACATAAACATGCTACAGATAAGATGAGGTAGCCAATGCTTCAGTCTGAAGTTATACTGAACCCAAATTTTCAAAGCATTATCTGGATGTACTGAAAATGAGGGAACTCTCCAGCTAATTAACAAAGTTATATAAAATTTACTAGAAGTCTTGTAATTTTGTGATCCCTCCCCCAAAACAATAAAACCCCAGAACTTCTTTAAGTTGTAGTGTATAGGATGTATTGTATTACAACATCGGGGAATATTGCTGTATGACCACAATAATCATCAGGGCTTAAATCCAAGTTAAAATATGAAAGAAAAAAAATCGACCCTGGTCATAGTTTACACTGATGCTTCACAATGCACATGAGGAAAACTGAGAAACAATCCCATCTCTTCTTTCCAACAATACAGAAAAAGGCTTCTACGTTCTCTATAGACTGATGAAAAAGCAAAAAAGACCAGGCAGCAGCAATCAGATTCTTCTGAATTAAATTATATCCATGTGTATAGAACATTTCAAAGAGCCACCTGGGTGTGTGAATCTAAACTTTTATGATGAAAGCCAGGGATATTTCCAAAAATCTCAGTAAAAGTCAGAAGTACAGCCACAATCTTGCATATTTTCCCCCTTTTTGAATGCCACTATTAAGTGCATAATTGCTTTAATTAGGTTTGTCTACTGAGAGTAGCAGAGAAAACCCAATACAACTAGTCAGAAGAAGATTTGAAAAAGGAGAAAGGGAAAGACCCGCGAAACTCATTGCCTGCGGTTGGGCCTCTGGATAGCGCTGGCTCTGTGGTGGGGCCCAGGGCTAAGTCTGCTGTGTTTTAGCATATCTACCGATATTGCAGTTGGTTTGGGTTTCATACACTATGGTTCCTGGCAAACGCAGGAACCTGTCTCAGAGTTCTGACAGGAGCGCACTTTGCTTGGCTGGCAGGACCCAATGCTTCAAACCCAGACCAAAGCTTTCAACCCAACTTTGCAGCTCTGCCAAGGGTCTGAGGTACGTTTGACAACACCCATTCTTTTCCAAAAGGTCCACTGTGTCCGGCAAGGTTTTCAGGCTATCCCCAATGGCTGTGGCATGGATGTGGGATGCCAGCTATCAGGAGTGCTTCAGCACTGCCTGGCTTGGAGAGCTGTCAGCACAGCTCCTGGGACTTACCAGGTGGCCCCGAGGGCTGGCTGTGGCACCACGTGAACACTACATACTATGTTACGGGACCACCTTTCCAACTGGTTTCTCCAAGTAGGCTTAATCCTTCCAAAGATTGAAAGAAAACAGACTGGATATTCCCAACAAGACTCAGGACAGTAATGACCCCAAAGACACAACAGCTGAGAAATTTCTTCACCACAAGGGTTCTGTGTGGATCACAGGACCGATCGGCCTTTCTCTGTCTCTCTCAGTCTGTCCAGAGCCCTTCTGCATCCAGCTTAAAGCTATAGAGCGGGGATTCTTTAATTTGTCTGGGCAGTGCCTAAAAGCTGTGATATTTTATAGTGCACATTGCTCTGACTTCTTTCTCTTACCTTTTTCCAAATCCAGCACAAACAAAACAAAAGAACCTCTGACTGTACCTCTACTACTATCTGTTGTAATAAGAAATACTGGAAGTGCTGCATTCTTTTGTAATTAAAACAGCTAGAAGTGGAGAATGTTATTGATGCAATGATTAAAGGAAGGACTTAGAAATCAGGATTTTGAATTCCTGTTCACTTTGGATTCATAATTTCTACATCTTGTTTTTTCCACACGAAATTACTCTCTATGTAGCGGATGAATTACAGATTATTTTCATTACAGCCCTGAATAGGATGACATCGTGCAATGGATTTATGCACCATATACATAAAAGTTATTACAGACATTCCTACAAAAAAAAAAGCCAATAAGTGCAATAATATATGTAAATGCACAGATACATTTAAAAAAATAAACCCACCACAAACCCCAAACCACCCCGTGTGGTAGTACATTATCTATCTACCTGAAGACAAAATGGTCATCTAAGAAATCATGCCTGTGAAAAGATTTAATCAATTTTCAGACAACAAGCAAGCAATGTTAATAGCTACACTTCTGCAACACAGAAAAAAAAACCCCAAATCCAAGGATTTTATCTGTCACAGGCTCCAAATCTAGAGCATTTGGGGACAGCTATAATGTTATCTTGAGTGAACACAGGGCCAACATAATTAGGAATAAAGAAGTAAGAAGCAAGGGGAATAGCCTGCACAACTTCACTTTGTAAAATCCTCCCATGGAAGGTGGCAGGTAGGACATCTGTGTAATAACAAACTTGTCACAAGACAAGGCCAACTAAATACAACAATTAGAATTAACATTTTGCTTTGACTGGTTCTCAGGATTCCCTCTCTCCCTCCTCCCAGGTTTCGCTAGATGTAGTTAAAGTTGTGGCTATTGGTTTGGTGCAATATTTTCCAGTACACATTTTTTTTTGAAGTGTTACATGGCTGCAAGAAGTCCGTGTCTCTTCTTTGTGGGCATTGCTTTGAGAAGCAGCTACTGAAGTGGCAAACCCTGCTCTCAGATATCCCAGCAAAAAACAGAATAAATGTCTTGGTTCCCCTCTAGCCTATCTAGACTTAGATCTGTGTAAAAAATCCAGTCTGGCCCCAAAACGGAGCTACAATGTGTATAAATTATGCTTTATTATTGGAGGAGATTACCTTCTCCACTGACTGTCGGGTCCTTTCTTTTGAGGATTTACTTTTTGGCTGCACACACAAAGCTCTTGGGGCACTGGGTTTATGCTTTACAACTGGCTCATCACCCCCTTACTTACTGCTTATGGTCTTCCTGCTCAGCCACCGACTGTCTCCAGCATAGGAATACACTTTCAGGGTGCCATCAGGCTACATACAGGGAGGTGTTTTAAGGGACTGCACTAGATATGGAGCTCATCTTCAGGGCTGCCTTCGCCACTATACGAACTGAGACACCACCATATCAGCTGGCCTTTAAAACAAAGACACTCTAAGTATTAAGCAGCCCCCCTCTGAAAAAAAGTAGCCATATTCTAAAGTAGAAAGTTACTTTGTCCTATATTAAACAGCTTTGAAAACTTTAAATAATAAACCTAAGATTATTGCGTTTTCTTTTTCAGGAAGGACATGGATCACAGTAAGGAGTAACAAAGCCCAGATGAGAAATATAGACTAGTGTTTGGTTTCTGATTTTGTGTCCTTTGGTCTCTTAACAGATTTCTTTTCCTGTATGTTACTCCTGTATACTTTGGCTAGAGATCTCTTCTAGGTAGAGAAAATATCATGTCAACTAATGCAGTGATATGATCCTTATGCAGTGCGATCAAATCAGTTGAACCACCTTCCAGAAGTGCTACACTTGGACGAGTCTTGTTATTGCCCCCACTTCTCCTTCCCAGCTACTAGTCTTTTTACTTTTTCTTATTGTTTCCATTTCTTGTAACTGTTGTAATATCTTACGATACTTGAGGATTCTGAAGGCTCAGCTTTTATTGGAAAAAGAATAAAAGCAAGAAAGGACTGAAAGATTGTTGAACATACAAGCAAAATAGATTTCAAGTTTAAAAAAAGAGAAAGAAAATGGAGAGCATTGTCATAAAGGAGAGGGTGAGAAGGGAGGAGGTTAGATCATGTGATGTTCAGTTGTTTGGATTTTGTAATACTACTCCCTCTCTCTTTCACATCCCTCCTTGTGATAGCAATCTTGCCCCCTTTTTACTGTTTTAGAGGAGACATTTAAAGTACATTGCAATGAAGCAAGTTCAAATAAATCCATTCATCCTTTCCATGAAATAAAACAAGTATTATGGTCTCTTCTGAACTGTACTTTGCATTTTGAAGGCCAAAGAATGAGAAATTGGAGAATTTATTTTGCAGTCTGCATTATACAGTGAGTGCTATGCTAGCACATACTATTTTTCATGTTTTGTTTTAACCCTCTAGTTGTTCCTAAATCAGCAAACATAAGGGTTTTCCCACTCAATTTTCAATTTGTCCATTCTGACAGTTCTCCCTTTTTAAAAGCAGCAAACCCTGTGCTGAGAAGTATGTAGTAGGAGAGTCTCTGGTTTCAAGAAATATTTAGAAGTAATCTTTAGGTGTTCAGTTCAATTTTCTTCAAATTACAAATAATTTGATCTTATTCCAAATAAAATCTACATATAAAAAAAGAAATACAACAAGCCATACTTATTTGTGGCAGAAATATTTTTTATAAATATGTACAGAGGCAGCTCTGCAGCGCTTAACATCCTGCTTTGCAGAGGTGGCTGAGCTTTTTGGGCTGGAAGAAGACAGTAGTTCTCTACCAACCCGCACCACAAGATGACTACCATCATCCCCACATCACCATTGGCGAGTCAGAGCTTCAGTCAGCCCAGCAGTTCAGCTATCTGGGTAGCATCATCTCCTCAGATGCCACGACTGACAAAGAGATAGACAACAGAATAGCAAAGGCAAACAGAGCTTTCGGAAACCTCCATAAGAGAGTCTGGTGCAAGAAACACCTGAAGAAAAGCACAAAGATCAGTGTCTACAGAGCCATTGCACTGTCTACTCTTCTGTATGGGTCTGAATCATGGGTCATCTACCACCACCGCCTGCGACTCCTCGAACGCTTCCATCAGCGCTGCCTCTGGACAATCCTAAACATCCACTGGACTGACTACGTGACTAACGTTGCTGTCCTTGAACAGGCAGAGGTCACCAGCATTGAGGCCATGTTGCTGAAAACGCAGCTGCGCTGGGCAGGGCACGTCTCCAGGATGGAGGATCACCACCTCCCTAAGATTGTGTTCTACGGTGAACTCGCCACCGGCTGCCACGAGAGAGGAGCTCCAAAGAGGAGATATAAGGACTCCCTGAAACAATACCTCAGCCTAGGCCATACTGACCACCATACTGACCACCTGCCCTCCAGTCGGGAGATTTGGAGACACACCATACATAACGCTGCTGTCTCCTTTGAGAGCATGTGTAGAATCAGTCTCGAGGAGAAGAGACAACACAGAAAGAACCGTGCCTCGACTATACCACCCAAGGAGGCCTTCCGCTGTGCTCTTTGCAACTGGTCTTGCCTATCCAGCATTGGCCTTTTCAGCCATCAGCGCGCTTGCAGTAAGCGTGGGTAAAGACCTTCCCAAATCTTCATCCGCGAACCCAAGCCATGATGATGAGAGCATTCTGCAAATATATAGAATACTTTTTAGGTGTGTAGAAGAGATCTGATTTATTTTGAGATAGTTTTTCTTTTTTTCCCTCCATCTGCAGAATCCTTCCTATGAATATATTTGTCCTATATCCTATCTAGAAGTCCTGTATTTTCTAGACTCTCAAAGTATATCACCATTTCACTATATATCACTATTTCTCTGTGTGCCGAAATCAAAGGGAAGAGCTGAACACTGGAGAGAAAAGTATTTTTAAAATACTTTGTGATATTTGCAAATGGGTGTGTGTACACATGTATTTTTTTAAAAAAAACCTGTCTCACTCTTACTAAAAATATATTGGACAAAGGAAGTCTGTGGACATTCAAACCACACTGAAGTAAGGTGTGAGATTTGGTAATATACCTCTCTGAAATCTTCAGAGGGGCAGAAGTCCTCCAGCAAAGGACCGGAACCTGGTACGCATCAGGTTACAACTCTGCTGTCGTACGGGTGGCAACAGAAATGAATGGTTTGTGCAGAAGAATTCTGGCACGGGCAATGGCAGTACACACCCCTACTAGAGTCTGTCCATTAGGTACAGTGATCTATGGAGAGAGCAAAAGGAGTTGGTAAAACACCCTGGTTCAGGCGCTTCTGTTTACCGACCGCACAGTCCATTGATGCTCCCTTTCTGATCTCATTTAACTCCATATGAGAGAGAAGGAGTCTGCAGAGGGCTTCTACACACCCTCATGATTTTATGCTTAGACAGCGACGTGTTAGTGTGCATAGACTCCATATTGGAGAGCAGGGTTTTCCAAGGTTTTCTCTTTATATGGCAGACCCAAGTAATTTCTGTTAATTCTACGATAAATCCTGAACTCAGAGTTGCCTATAAAACCAAAGCAGAATCTGTTGAAGTATGCAGAAAACACAGATCTTCAGCAGGGCTGCTGCTGAATTTAGCCTGGAGACTGTTATTCCTCTGCATGAAGGCCGAACTAATGATTCTTAAAAAGAAACCATGCAAGTCTGCTAAGAAAAATAGTTCCAATGAACAGTAGAAAAACAGAAGTGGTTGAAATGGTCTGCGTAAAGTAACACCAAACCGAGTTGCCAATACTGTTGAAGAGATTTGGGTGATATTTCCCAGAAAATTAAATGGTTTAGACAAGTGATTTTTCGTTAATTAGTTTTGGCCAACTAACAGTTGAACTGAATGACAGTTGGAAAGCTGCTGGGATTAGGTAGTTGTAACAATTACATGCTATTATAAAGCCTATTTATTCTTCACATCAAAGTAAAAGAAGCAAATACTTATTAATACCAAAGGTTCAGGTAAGACACATAGGGAACTCTATTTTTCCCAGTGGTATTCATTTCTGCACTTCTCTGTATTCTTTTCTTGGAAAGCACTAAATGGCTTCGGGAAAGTCTTGTGGTATTTCTAGTAAAATGAATAAAGTAACAAGAGTCCTCTAAAGAGGTTTTCCTTTCTGTAAAACGAAACAATGCACACGAAGTTCATATGGTCCCTCTCCTCCCTTCACTGTACCCCCAATTATATATTGTACCCCAAATATATATATTCATGTTAATTCTCCAGGAGAGTCAGAAAGCGAGGAAAAGATTCAGCTGGGAGTACAAGCTTTTGAGGAGCTGCTACATTTTCTTTGGATGCATTCTGCGTGTGCCACAGAGTCAGCAGAAGTGACAGAAGTCAAGTACTTGCCAATATCAGGAGTGGAGAAGGCAGGTCAGGAGCAGGAACCAGGAGGGAAACCAGCAGTTCAGCTGGCCTCCTGGAATTTCCCTCCAGTCAAAAGTGCTCTGTCTTCAGGGCAATCTTTACTGTCACACCCAGACACCATTTCCCATTACTCCTTTCATCTTAATCATGCCAGGCTTCAACTTAATGACTGCCTGGCTCATATTTCTTCACAAAGATAGCTGAAAACTTCTCAACCCACGTGGTCATCGATTCCTTACCTATATTGGACCAGGATCGCTCATGTTTAGATGCTCGGATTTTTTGAAACTCCCCATCTAAGGGATGTAAATTTTACCATCTCTCCCTTTGAAATTGCAAGTCAGCAATCCGCCCACGTCCCCATGCATCAGCAGGGGTTAAAGGTAGGATCCTGACCCTGCTGCTATGTCCTACAGCCAGAGGCAAGAGGTGTGGCACCAACCCTGACCCACTTATTTGGTCACACAACCCGAAGCAGGGAACACATTCTCTCCTACACGA
>NW_010425959.1:7824-9274 GCF_000710305.1 Buceros rhinoceros silvestris | reverse complement strand
TACACGACTTGACAACGGAGCACGCTTTTGTCGCTCCGTTAATAGCCCTTGTTTTCCCCCTATTCCTTGGCCCACTAGACAAAAGAATTGTAATTTTAATAATGTTTTACCATCCCAAAAGTGTTCCTGCCCTAGAAGGGAAGAGTGGCATGGAAGGTCAGAGACCTCTGCAGCAGCAACTTTTGCTGCTCCAGAAACAGAGGGGGGAAACAAGCTGTTTGAGGGTGGTGACACGCCCTGGGCAGTCACTGCAGTAGGGCCACCCCAAGTAGTAAGCTCTGCCTTGGCAGTAGCTGGAAGAAGCCCTTACATAGCCCACCAGAAGACAAGGGGAGGACAAAGGGCAGGGTTTATTTTCTGTTGTGAGCAGCAGGTTTCTGCCCACAGCCAGTATCCCCTGTCTAGGACACAAAGGAGTTCTGGGGTATGGCTTTCCTCACACTGTCCTGTATTTCCAACTGACATTCAGTCAATAAGACTTCTTTTCTGCTTACCCATTTTGTAGTCAACACTGTATTCCTTGGATTACAGCAAGAGAAAACCAAATTCTATAAATGTCCTGATATGTGACCTGATATGCCCAGATGCCTCAAGGCTAGCTGCCCTGTTTCTTCCTGTCTCTACTTTTGCTTGTCCAAACCCATTTCCACCTATTCAGTCTATGTGTCTGTATCCATACTTGCTATTTATTTGTTTTTCCATAAAAATGCTGATTCTGAATTTGTGGCTGACTGTATTTCAGATGGAGATACTGATTTTTTTTCAAAGTGATGACCATGGAAGTTTGTGGCTTTTCATGCGGTTTTGTAAAAAATAGTTTTGGTAGGGTTTCCTCGGTCAGATGTTTCCTCCAAGTGACAGAGCCGTTTAAAAGAAGACCTCTCAACTTAGAAATTAGCGTGAGATATCCCTGAAAATGGCTATTTTAGGTTGTATAGATATGCAAAGATCAGCCATTCCTGCAGTTTCACATTTGATCACACAAGTATTTCCAGAAGACCTCATGATCTATTTTTATTCAGGTTTTGACAGCAACTAGTTACGGTTTTGTTTGAGGACAGTAGTTCACAAAACTCCTGTGTCAAAAGTGCTACAGCTTGTGCTTACGTACAGCTCTTTTTGTCCCAATACTCCTTGTTCAGAAATTCATTGCTCTTCATTTTTTCCCCTGTCAGTTCTGGTGATAACCAAGGTCAATCCTACTAATATTTACTATGCTTTCTGAAGCACTGCTAATGAGCTACATCTGAACTGTGTAAGAAGTTTCTGATGGCCCAGGATTTCTGACTGAATCAGACTTTGGATGATGCTGTCTCGATTCGGGCAAAGGCTGCCATTGTAGGGACTCTAAAGCAGGACTGAGCCCTGTTTGCTGCAAGCAGAGGCTGTGTGGCTGGGACAGCCACTGGCTGGGCCGGGCCACCCCTTGGCGCCTTCCCCTCCCAACTGA
>NW_010425959.1:7480-7772 GCF_000710305.1 Buceros rhinoceros silvestris | reverse complement strand
AGAGGAGGGGTGGGGGGTCTCAACCAGCCACTGGCTGGCCTGGACACCCCTTGGCTGCATTCAGCTACAACTGTACTGAGAAGGTAGAAAGTCAAGGAGCGTGGCAGGGAAGACAACTAGCGTGACCTGAAATCCCTTTGTTCCCACATTGCTACAGGGTTCTGGAAGACACTAAGGAGCAGGACCTCCAACAGGAGCCATGGGACTAGACTAGGCAGCAGAGCAAATGTCAGAAATACCCTTCAGAGGAAGGAGCCAGAGGAAGTACTTGGAAGGCAGCAGGCCTTCCTGC
>NW_010425959.1:1993-7365 GCF_000710305.1 Buceros rhinoceros silvestris | reverse complement strand
TGAGAAAATTTTGTTTTCCTCCTCACTGGAGGCAAAATTTCCCACGCCACGTAATTATTTTTCCTCCTCAGTAATAATTGGACCTTTGGGTAATTTTCACAAAACAATGTGGAAATTATAAGAAAAGATTAAGTAGTGAACAGACCACCAAAAGTGCTTTGAGAAGAAATACATTGTAAGGTTAGTAGCACTGAAGATCTTTTAGGGAGACAAGAGGGGGGAGGATGGGCAATGCATTAACAGTTTTTAACCGTTAACAGACATTAGCACACACTTCATACTTCAGCAAAATGTGGTAGAGGCACAACAAGAGGCTATAAATATGGACACAAATACACGAGAGACTATAAGCAGTAATCTTACTGGGAATAGCAAATTTTGAATTTAAAGGAAAACAGTTGTTCGAAAAAAAAAAAGCCAAATCATAAACCCCTAAGACAGGGGTGTATATGCCCATACACACCTAGGATTATGGTACAGACATACAAATCTTAAGATTTATTCAATTGAAATTAAACTAAATGTAAACATATCAAACTAAATTAAAAGACAAACTGTTGAGAGGCAAGAAAAGTGAACCCCAGGTATTCTTTCTCTGCACAAAACAGAGTAGTTTGAAGGAGTATTATCATCCTGTGCTTTATCATCCACAAAGACCATTTGACAATCCGATACACTTGTGGGTCACCACGTCTCCCAGCCAGTAGAAATAAAGAAGTAGGTCTCATGAAATCCTCAAAACATACAAAACATCAAGAGCCAAAATGTACAAATCACACATCAACAAGCAAGGAGTATTCACACCAACCCCAATTAATTTCAGCTCTTCCTAAACAACAAACCTTACAGTAATACTAGGAGAATAACAAATATTTACCTCCCATAGCCTCTAAAAAGGTCATCTTCTCTTAGGTACTGATTCTAAAAATCCTTCTCAAAACAATTACTGAGGCAAGCTGGTTCCTGGGAAAGACGATAGATGGTCCTCCACTAGCTCTGCCAGAGGCTCTAATTGCCTGCCTCTACTAATGAACTAATCTCAGGCACCTGGAACTAGCAGGCTTCGTGCCAAGCAGGCAGGGCTCGGGTTACCTAAGAAATGCTCCAAATATATTCACACAAATCGCTAACCCTGCAGATGTGCAAATATTGCTTTTGTCATATTGCTGTAGTGATAGACATGTGTTTGCAGTGCTGAAGTGCGTAAAACCTGAAGACGAATTCATTGTGTTGCTTTAATCCCTTCCAGAGGCCAGGTGGACATTTGGGGAGCCAGATAAACGTGTTGATTATGCACATTACTCATTGCATTAATGTGTGACACAGGGTATCTCAAATGCTCACAGCATAAATATGTAGGTGGCTGGAAAAAATGTATGTATTTCATAAGTACCTGTTGTCTGTAAAATGAAACCTAATCAGGATGTTAGCCTGAAATGTTGTCTACAACCTTAAAAAGGCCAAAATTTGCTAATGCCTAGTTTTCAAAATTACAGTTAAAGGATCTGAAAGTCACCAGAGGGTGTAAGCAAGCCTCAGTGCAAGCCTTGAGGGACAAACTACTGAACTTTTAACAGATTTTAAAAGGTTTTCACAGGCAAACAGTTTTCTGTGACCTCAGAAATTAAAACAGGTGTCATGCAGCTTTCCGTCCACCTATCCACAAATTTCTTCTTTTTCCCTGGGCTGATTATGCTGATGAACATGTGTCAAACTCTAGGTATGTGTCTGGTTTCATTTGAGGAGGGGAGAATGAAATAAACAAAGTACAGTTTAGCCAGAAAATGCAGAAGAGCATGGACAGGGGCTCTTCTGGGTCTTTGACAAATTGCTAAAATATATGGCTGTCTGGCTCTTATGGGATGTTTACACGGGTTGATTAGCTTAAAAAAATGTGCCTTGATTTGTTCATATGCCTGAAAAGTAGTGTTATTTCTATTGCTTACACAGACACAAACACCACTTTTTTTTCTTTTTAATTTTCTTTTTTTTTTTTTTATATGTAAGCCAAGGCAGGAACACCTTCCCAAATTACCTACTTTTTTTAGTGTTCCAGACTTTGCCTTTTTTTTCTTCTTCAAGACACCATTAATAAAAAACCTGAAATTGACACCATAAAAAAGAAAAACGAGAAAAACCTTGAATTTTTCATGTCAGACAGATAGGTAGATTAGATTTCAGATATTGATTGAATGGCAGACTTACAGCTTCACCGAAAAAGACTGTGCAGGTATTGCACAAGTGAAGTTCAGGTCTGAAAGTAAAACAAAGACTCAGAGCTCAGAGCCTACTGGCACTGGGAAAAATCCAAACAGAAAAATTTCTGCACAGTATGAATCCCTCCTCGTTGACAGCTGAATTCCCAAGATTTTTCTGTGAAGTGTATTTAAATAACACTGCTTAATGCAGACTGACAGAATATACTGATGCACCCTTACTAGCTTGAAGAGCATTCCAGTAGGAAACAAACCCTTTTGTCTTCTGTAATCTAGTAATTATCAGAAAAGTTAACTCAGTTAATGAATTATCATTAGTTAGTGTGAACACAAAGATAGTATTAAAAAAAAAAAAAGCCTTGATCAAAGAACTACACAGATACCAGCTATTTAATTAATGCAATAAATGCAGCCTATGAGGTTGAGGAGAGCAGCAGAAATAACAACCATTCTGATTTCATGTATGGCCGTAAAACTGTGTGAAGAAGGGCTCCTGGAGGGAGGAATTTGGCTTCGTCCAAACTGCTCAGCCAACTTTCATGCTTTGGAGCAGTAGGCAGTCCATGGTGAATACAGCAGCATCAGACAAACAGGGCTTCCGTCACCACCTGACCCTAGGATGCGGGACGTAATCATGCCACAGAGAGCAGAAGACCTCCTGCGCCTCCTCTATTGAGCACTAAGCCAACATTGAGGAGACTGAATGATAAATCCTTAGAAATTTATCCGCTTCTGTTCTCCATAGGGAAAAGACTCAACACAACAGCGTCCATGCATTCTTCATGACTCCTCTCCAATCACGCACACTCCCAGCAAATGTTACAAAAGATGCGTATGCCTAGGAGCACATAAAATAACTCCTCTGAAAATTTATCACAACTAAAATAATTAGTGAAACAAATTAAAAACAAGGCACTTAGGCATTTCAGGAAATATTTCCTGGATGTTAAGTT
Organism: Buceros rhinoceros silvestris; assembly: GCF_000710305.1. Taxonomy (NCBI): domain Eukaryota; kingdom Metazoa; phylum Chordata; class Aves; order Bucerotiformes; family Bucerotidae; genus Buceros; species Buceros rhinoceros. The sequence continues at coordinate 4,196 of NW_010425959.1, read as the reverse complement.
ATGTTATGTTCATAAAGGAAGGGGATAAATAAACCTCTTCAGATACATCAAGGTATTTCCTGGAATATATCCCGTTGTCACACAGTAAAAAAAAAAAAGCAATAGGAAAAGCTGGGGACTGTATTTAAAGAAAGAGAAATGGTTCAATGACCCCAAACCAAGACACTTGCAAAACCTCTTTTTGCTTACTCATGTTTTCTTCTTTTTTATTTAGTCACTTATGACAAAGTCCCAGGTAATTCACCATGACTCAAGTGGTGACCCTAGATATTAATGCGGGTTTTTGGAATTGCCTTTTAAAGCATTTGTTCTCACCTCAGCTGTTATTGATGAACACTTGTTTTCACAAAGGCCTCTTTTTTTACATGCAGAGTAGATATTGAAACTTCCCATGAGCTGCAGATTCATTTTGTGGTGGTGAAGTGGCTGAGGTACTCCCACCTGCCTTTCTGCCCAGCTTAGGCTTCAGTACTCTGAGCACCCGCAATTCCTCTTTGCCCAGGCCAGACCTCTGAGCTGCTGTCCCAAGGAATAGATTATAGCACCGCTGATCGTTACCACGTTTAAAACAAAAAACCAAACCAAAACAAATAACAGCCATATATACACCATACATATACCTGCTTACATGTATACCAAGCCGAAATGAGGATAAATAGTCTGCAGTTCTAAGACAGATGTGTGAATTTCAGCTGAATTTATACTGCAAAGTGGTTTAGGAATCTCTCTCCTGCATTCACTTTCTGTTGAGTTTCTACAACTCTATGCAGAAAAAAAATTAAAACAGAAAGAAAAGGGCTTGTGAAGCAATCCTACTCTATGGAGTGAGTGAACGCCAAGGTTTCTACTGGCTTCAGCAGCATTTCAGCCTTTGCCATGTCAGCAAAAGTCACCATCTGTTGACAAACAAAACAGAGGAGGAAATCTTCCTTTCTGCTCTGTTTCCGGCTTTTCACACCTGCCTACCTTTCCTGAAGTGTTTGGCACTGCCTGCAGCCAGCAGCAGTTGCAACAAAAAAAGATGGTCCCTAAGTGGGTTCTCATGTAACAATTCCTGGACTTCTAAACGATTTGTGAAAACCTATGTGCAAATTGTTCCTGTTTTCCAGGGAGCTCTGGAAACTGAGTCCTCTGTAGAAACTTGATTCTCAGTTGCTTGGTGAATTTGATACTGAGTAGTAATCAATGCTGTAGGAAGATTTTATATTTATTTGTGTAGGGCCATACAATGCGTATTCTAACATTATGTATTCAATATACTAGAAAAACCTTTCTCTCTTATAAGCTTTTGCATGTGAAGCCATATTTTCCATCATCGGACAGAACTGACAGGTTGCCTGCCATCACCCGCTCTCCTGTGAAGTCAGCAGCCCACACTGTCGGTGTGAAAACATCTGTTGAATGGATTTATTGACTAGGTCCTAGGAGCAAGTCTTTTGTTGGTTTTTTTTCCTTTTCCACACTGCCCATTACAGCACTGACCCTGACCTAATGAACTTAATTTGTTGACATGTTTCCCTCAGTGTCTTACTTGATCCTGTATCACATTTCTTTCTACTGTACTGTTTTCTTGGAAACAGGAGTTCCCGGCACATCGGTGTGTCCACCAGTTGCAAATCCACCAGGCTCAGATGGCTACAGTTGGCATGGCAGGATTAGATAAACATCGGTCGGTGTCCAGGACCTTGTCTTCCCCTGCTGATTCCACATTACCTCACCCAGACGTGGACCAGCCCAGCCAGCATGTCTACACAACTGGTAGGATTCCCTAAAGATTGCTTTTAATAGGCAGGGCAAATGCATTTGTTCATGTAGGATCAACAGATTTAAATTCCTCAAATACCTTCTGCAGCAATGCATTCAGTTTTAGCCTTACCGTTCCTCAGTTTTATGATGCTGTACTGGCACCAAGTCAACCAGTGCAGCTGATAAATCACAAGATTAATATTCACATAGTCACAAATTATTATCATGGACTGGCTCTGGCAATGTAGCAACAGGTGCATTTTTGGTGCCTTTAAGTAATTTATAGCTTTTTCTTTCACTTCTCTTTCCTCTGATTCTTTTCTTCGTGTTCTTGTTGCCTGTTTTGTAAGGAGACCACCAATAAGTTGAAGACAGATCACCACTAAGTAGGAAATCTGCAATGTAATTCTCAACCTCTTCATTTGACAAGTCACTCTATGCTACAAGGTTGCTTTCC
>NW_010425959.1:0-1882 GCF_000710305.1 Buceros rhinoceros silvestris | reverse complement strand
AAGAGCAAAGCTGTAGCCATGGCTAGAAGGTGATGTTGGTTACAACTTCGGTGTCTTTCACTAGTTGTGTGGGATCTACACAGAATGGTTTTATGGTCAGTCCAATCACTCAGGAAGCATCTCCTATTGGTATGGCCTGTGCTATCGAAAGCACAGTGATTAGAAACCCCACCTTCTTCAGTGGAAAGGAAGAAAAATGGCCACAGAAAGACCATTTCTTATTATGGGTAATCTAACTTTGCAAGAGGGTCCATCTTTTTAAGCACCTGAATCTCAGTGTAACATTACAGCATGGTCGGAAGTGAAGATTCAGTTACTCTGTGCACAAGAAATGGGAAATGAGTACTTGGAAATACTGTTAGTTCAGGTTTCTGCCAGGGGTTTTAATTCCTTCACATCAGTTGGCAAAACTTGCCATGCCCTGGAAAGTTACAGCTCTTCAGGTAATGACCGCGGATTGATGTAGGACGGGGTCCTTAATGGGCACTGTATGTGACTGTGAGACAGTGTGCTCTCCCACCTTTCCAACCGGAATGTGAATTTGGAAAGCAAGAATTTACTATTTTAGAGAAAAAAACTGCAAAAGAAAGACAGATGTCTTTAAAGCACTGCTTGTAAGTTAAATTGATGCAGGATGACATGCAAAGATGAAAGACGAAATTTCTTCTTCTTTAAATACACTATCAATTAATACTGTGTATTAAGATTGGCCGGACAGTTTAACCTTAATCCTTTATTAAAACATAACTACATGAACAACAGCAGTGGAAAGAGAGAAAGAAAGAGAGAAGAGAGAAAATATGCATCTTATTCCAACAAAGATGTTCAATCCTTCACTGAATCCCTTTCTCCAAATCCAAAACATCTTTTTCTTGAATCCTTGTTTCTTCTTTTGTTGAGGCCTTTTTTTCCCCTCCACTGCTCTTTCAAGATAATCATCTCTACTCATTAAATAAAAAAATTCTTGTTTTTCCACTTTGTTTGAAGTTTTCTGCTTCTGCTTCTCCACTTCTGCTCTGTACCTTCGCTTTCTCATTCTCTAGGTTCTGGCTGAAGGCATAGTGCAGCGCTGTAGCTGCCTCCAAGCTATACCTACGCTAACAGTCAGTACCCCCTGGCTGATTGGCCAGTATACAGGTCCAACAGATCACACACCTCTGCAATGAAGCCTTTCCTTTCTGCTTGAAGAAATCCCTTTCCCTGACATGTCCCTAGGCTTATAGTCTTACATATGTAACATCTATCTCTGCAGTTTCTGAGTACATTGAAAATACAGCTATTTTCTATATTACAAAATTAACACCTTTGGAGTGACAATGAACAGAGACTTTGTAACATCAACAGTTCTAATACAGTTTCTGTGAATAACAAGGTCAGTAAGTATATTATTAACATATGGCATGGCATGGCATGGTATAGAATGGCTTTATTTGTGCATAGCATTTCCTGGGTCTGGATGGTGCCCTAGCATTTATTCATTGATCAGTGGAAAGAAAGAAACCTAGACCTGGTTTTACCTATCCTTATACAGCCTTTCCAAAATCGTTTGGGATGAAAGCCCTGATCAACCTGGTCTGATCATGATGCTGACCTGCTCCGAGCAGGCGATTGGGCCACAGATTCCTGCAACCTGGGCTGTCCTGTGGTTCTGTGATTTGCTGCCTTAAAAGAGGGTGAGATGCAGCTGGCCATTGTCCACAGCAGTTGCAACACTACCATTTTTAAAAGCATGGAAGGAAGGAATGGGTGCGTGGAAAGGTGGAAAGTTCTAGTAGAACATGAAGTGCTGAATGAATCCAGGCTTTAGAAATTAATGTAAAAACACCTCCCTGCCTGGAATGATTTCTTCCTTTTTTTTTTTCCCCCTTTCCTCCCCCTCTCC
>NW_010425958.1:625-899 GCF_000710305.1 Buceros rhinoceros silvestris | reverse complement strand
CCAGACGCTGCGCCAGAGCGCATCACTGAGGAAGAGGACGAGCAGGACTCGAGGCTGCCCGGGGCGGCCGTGGGGCAGCTGCCGGGTAGGAAGGGAGCAGAGGGGGTGGAGAGAGCAGTTTCCTCCCCGGGTCCGAGGCTGGAGCCCCACTTACTGTTTGCAGGAGCTGTGGAGGAGGAGGCAGCGTGGGAGGGTGGCACCCCACTGGGCACCTCGCACTCTCCGGGCACCCTTGCTGCCGCTGGACCCCTCGCCCCAGAGCTCAGCCCCACGG
>NW_010425958.1:0-263 GCF_000710305.1 Buceros rhinoceros silvestris | reverse complement strand
GAGGGGCTGTGGGTGCTGCTGGGGGGGACTCAGCTAACGCTGCCCTGTCCTCAACCCCCTGCATCGTCACTAATCGCTCGTCTCTGTCTCCCCATCCAGGACAGCCCTGAGACGGGACGCAGACCAAAAGGTGAGCGGGGCCCTGCCCAGGGCTGGGGGCTCTCCCGTCTGCTCCCCTTTCCCTGCTCTTGACCCCCACCCCCCCACCTCAACACTGTGGCTGGCAGGAGGGGCGGCCCGGCGGGGGCGCCCGCGGGGCGCGC
>NW_010425957.1:4647-17480 GCF_000710305.1 Buceros rhinoceros silvestris | reverse complement strand
GGGGAGGAGGGCTGTATTTATCCCAAGAAGAACCTATATGTGTCAATCTGAATTAAAATAAAATCTGTTTTTCCTATGAGTTAAATATCCAGATAGGTCACTAATTTTAAATAGCATCTATCTAGCTGATTCTCCAGTAGGGCTGAGAAAGGGCACTCATTTACCTGCTTCTCTGCAGTCTCTCAGAAGGAGAACACGGTGCAGCTAAAGGTGCATTCACAGAGTAACTATACCACTGGACTTCCACACTCTTCTCATAGACACGTGCACCAGCCACTCTACTTTGGCAAAATTCCAGGTAATGTGATTGCTTCTTATTTTTCCTGCATCTACTGGCTTTTTTTCCTTTCCAAAGCAAAGGTCCCATTCATGGCATGTAGTCCTGTATCATTCCCCCTCTTCTGATTATTAATTCTGATAATTAATGTTCTTTCAAACCATTCTCATCCTATTGACTTGATCTTTCTGCCTTGTTTTTTGTAGCAAATTTGGACACACCATGGCTTCCAGTTAAAGACCCATTTTTTGGCTGTCTTCGGAATATTAGTATCAATGACAAAAAAGTGTCCACCAGGAGAATTTCAGAGGTTCATGGTGCAGTGAGTTTGCATGGGTGCCCAGTGAAGTAACTTTGCTGTTACAGTACTCGTACACACATCAGGTTGGGTCTGCTGAAGTACTATGTGAGTTCACACAACATGGGTTCCCCTTTTCCTGGTCACTATGTCACTGTCATCAGGCTGGTTATTCAGTACAGCTGGTGGGAAAATGCATCCTCTGGATGTGGACTGCATCTAAGTGAATTGAAAGTATTTGCTTTGATAAACTCCCTTTTAAATATTATTGATTGCCAAGCTAATCTGTTGTACCTTTTGAAATATATGCAGCAACTATAATTGTATATACCCGACTGGGCCAAATTCTGCTCTCGTCCACAACAGCATAGACTTGAGTAACTCCAGTGTCTTAATTTTGGAAATTTGCCTTAATGCTGGTCATCTTGAGAGCAAATTTGATCCACTAATACCAAGAATTTTATAAAAATATAAATCTCTTTGGACTGATGTTTATACAGAAATGTACAATAATGTTAAAAGGAATAATAATATAAATGGGGTTTGAAGCACTTTAAGGAATGAAAGTCTGGGAGTTTGTTACAATGGTAGGAATTCTGTGGCCAAATAAACGCAGTATGTTCTTAAACCCACCCATCTTCTTGTTTGGTTATTTTAATCTGGTGGTTCCTTTTTTTGCGTTTTTTACAGGCAGCTAAATCTGACTTGCTTGCTTTATACAACTATTTCTGTAGCTGTTAAGTTATGATTTGCCTGAATAAGCAGGAGTCCATCATCTCTGCTCATTAGAATTGGGTTATAGAAGAACCTCATAAAATTTTTTTTCTTGTAATCTTCAGAGCCAGAGCCAGAAAGTCTTCTCCATAGGCTTTGTTTTTTCCTGATTAAATGAAGACAGGTTATATTAGGAACAGCAGTTGCACCCGCTACAGATACGTAGCGTGAATTGCGGGACTAAGTCATCAGAACTATTTTCTTTGACATTCAAATCTTTGCTTTGTATCTGATCATGACCCATGGGGAGGGTGGGGGACCCAGTTTGTTTTACTCTTCTGAATACAGGGCTGGGCTGAAGAGACTTGACAAGGCTGCTTCTTTCACTATCATTCAGAAACAGTATTTTGATAGGTTTGGGGTTTTTTTCCAATTCCCTGATGCCAGCCCTCTTTTGCAAAATTAAAAAATTTTCTAAGGCTGGTCCTAGGTGGGAGCAGACAGCAATGAAAACAAACCCTCCTTTCCACCGCATGCTATGTTTACTCCCACCTTCCACTGCTGCCTTGCTCAAGGTGCAGCAGTATGCCCTCAGTGTGTTTGGAATGAGGTGCTACCTGGATTAATAGAAGAAGATAATAGACTAATAGCCCTTATGGCATTGGTCATTAACCTCTTATCACATTTCTGCAGCTTTGCAGGTGCTTTGCAAGGTGGCAAAAGTGTCAGAAAACTGTTCACACCAAATCCTGTGCTGCTTTTTCTTTTATGGCAATTCTGTTACAGGAAAATCTGTGGGTTTTGGCCGTAGAGCTAGTTTTGGTGGGAACGGGATGCAGTGAAAGCATGCCAGGGTGGAGGCCTTCCAGAGAGCAGAGTAGTGGCATGTAATGGCAGAGCCCCCTCTCTGGCAATGCTCTGCAGGAACAGCTTCTCCCACATGGCTGCCTACCATGTGGGACAGAAACCTCCATCAGCCTAGAGGTGGCGGCGGGGTTTGGAAATCACCTTTTCAGATCCCAACAACAGAATCCTTTCTATGCGTAAAGCCACCTGCCTTCGGAGTAGATTGTCAAATACTCAGGCGACCAAAACTGGGGAAATATTCAATTTACTGGCCTTAGTTGGCACTGAAAATCTCCACAAGGAGAAAGGAAGAACAGTTAAACTTTATCAAGCAACATTTTTTATCTCATGCCTGCCAAGACTGGTCTCTGAGGCAGATTTTCCCTAGTCCCAAAAACCCCACTAAAAAGCGTTTTCCTTTACAAGAGGAAAAATGTTGTTCTGTTTAGACTAATCTGATGAAGAATTCTTATTATTGAAGAAATCCACACGGACACTGAACTGTATTTCACGTATTGTTTGTTTTGTGCTTAGAATATTCTGAACTTTCTCACATGGAAAACATCTTCTAGAAAGCAAGAGCCTGAATTTTCAAGCATTCCAAGTCACGAATGGTAGATATATCTTCAGCTGTTAAGATTCCTTCTCTTCAAGGTCACCAGGAAAGATCTTTCTTAAAGTCAAAATAAACATTCCCCCAACACATTTTATAGCAGACCAGCAGTGACTAAATCTTGTAGTAAGATGAAATAGCAGTGTTAGCCTTGGGTAAACGCTGTGTCATGGGGTTTTTTATTGTCACAAGTACCAGTTCCAAGGCTTTCATCATCCAAGTGTCTTCCATGGATTGTTTACCTCCCTTGGCTATAGCATTTCAGATGGACCCCCAAATAAAAGTAAGTAACTCTCACAGAAGAGGCTTTCCCTGTAACTTTTTTAGTCTCTAGTCATCTTTACTGTTTGCTACTCAAGCCTTTAAGTAATACTAATATTTTCAATCGTAAAACCCTCTCAATTCCAGCCATGCTTTCTGAGCCTGCATTATTACTCATTGCTTGTGTTCAATGGTGCAGAGGTATCACTGCTTGCATTCACCTTAAAATTAGAAGTAATAAAGAAAGAAATCCATAGTAATGTCTACTGGCAAGATTTTGCTATATGGTTTGTACCTCTTGAAATTCAAGCTTCCGAGGAACATTTTGAAAAGTTTAATGAATAAGGATCAAGTATAGTGTTCAATATGCTGAGAGTGCATGGCTTAAAACTCACACTCTTTTAACAGTGGTTAGGTTGCCATAATGGCTCTGAATCCCAAATCAATCTCATAAGGAGACCAGATTTCCTCTCTAGACTAAACCACAATGCTCTTGCTAGCACCAAATCTCTCCCTTGCCCATATAGGTTTGAAGGGCAAAGAGTTCTTCTCCAGTTAATTTGGATTAGATTTAATAGGATCACGTTATCTGAGTCGGATGACACCAAGGTCCATGAATTCCCGTTTATGATAACTACAAAACACAGCCTGATTGATGGAAGCTGAAAGACAGTTAGGAAGCCTAACACTGAGAACTGCAAGCAAATGTAATGAAATGGAGAAGGAAACATACATTCACTGCAGAAAAAAGCATATATATATATATATACAAGAAAAACATTTTTCCTTTTCACTGAATATAAATGGTACTGTAACTTAACTTTCTAATAACGAAAGCTTTCAAGGAAAACTTCGCAACAGTCTTCTCATATCTGAGCTTGAAGGTTTGTGCTTTTGTTACTGCAGAGCTTTCACTGTCAGCAGCAAAATGCAATGGGTGAGTTAACGTTCTCTGGTTTTATAACCACTTCTTTGGAGTCACCTGTGATCCATTTCATTTTAGTTCTCCCTCCTCCTAGCAGCTTTGCCTCTTCTGGAGTCCTCTGTGAATTATTTGGGGTTTTTTCTCTCCCCTGCTTCCTGTCTGCCCCTCATAAAATAGCCTGGAAAATGCGGTCTTACTGAAAACACTCTAAATGCATTATGGCTTTGTAATGAACTCTTGCTATGTTTTTTGCTTCTTACTATTCTCTTTGTGGTTTCCTCATTTAAAAACTCCTGCATCTTTCTCTAATGATGTAAGGAAATTTAGGGCACTGTGGTCCACTCTTCTGTAAATCTGTTTGTATTTTCTAAAAATACATTAAATGGATGTCCTTGGCAAAAGGAACTACATTAAAGGGGATAGTGCATAATAAAATGTTATAGCTTCACTGAAGGCATTAAGATTGCAAGGCATAAGCATCAAACTCCTTTGTGCAGCTGGCCTGGACATCTCAAAACTGCACGAGGCTGGTCATTGCCAGAGCTGCAAAAAAGTGTCCTCGGAGTATAGAAAATTGCAAGCAAAATAACCAGTAAGACTAACCAATGTTCTCTCTGCCAATTTTAGAGATCCTCTAAAGCAATGAACCTGAGCTATGACCTGTTGTTCATATCATACTGTGTCTCCTGGTTTGTAGCTGATAGCATTCCAAATAGGAGACTTTTTTTTTTAAACACACTCCTAACGTTACTTGGCACCTCAGCCAATCGCTGTGTTTCCTACAGGTTGTTCTGAATGTGAAGCGTATGTGAAATGTTCCATGAGACACAGTTTCTTTGTTAAGGTGTCACCTGCTTGTTGATAAAGAGTGAGCGCTGCTGCATTATTACACAGAATAAAAAGACAGACAGTTGGCACCCTGATCTTTTGTCTCTGTTCAGTTATATTTAAACTGGGAACAGCAACAGACTTCTGTATTGTGCAGAAGCCTATGTCTAAGATTCCTGTCACAGGAGGACTATGCACTGGTAAGAATGTATAATTACATTCATAGGTATGTCAGTCATTTATAAATTCATATGGAAGAACACTGTTTGAATTTCAGTCCAGAAAGAACGGTTAAGATCTGGGAAGCCTGAAAACTTAATGGAGAAAATAGTTTTAAAGGATATAGAGATAAATGGCTTTGTGTCCAGCTCTTGCAGACAAAGTTTTAATTAACAGTGTGTGAATAACATAATTAGCCAAGATCTACCACCATGAGATAGTACTTAATAGAGGATTTACATTGTTAGGTAAAAGCACCTGTCATAAATCTTACTTCTAGATCTTTCTGATTACTTTCTGATCAGAATTACTGTCTGGATGCTACAAATGTAAAGAGTCAGTAATACACCTGGACACCAGTTCCTCTGACTAAGGCACAGGTTTCAACTAATAAAATTTACCTGAAAGCAAGGTGTCAAATCAGTAATAAAGTTCTGGCTTTTCCCTTTGCTATACTCAGTTAAATTAAAGGTAATGACGTACCCCCAGGGTCAGTAACCTAAGCAGTAAAGAAGCTAAAGGTGCTCTGGGCAATTCTCCAAGAAAACACATAGGCATGATCCAAAGTTCATGGCTTAGTGAAAAAATCTAACCACTTCATAGGACTTTGGCTCACACACCTTAAGAAAACATGCAGAAGATCTTACATCCAGTTTACAAAAAGGGTATTCTAGGATATTGCCATGATTTATAGAGAGCTATTATTGTAGATCTGTTATGTAATAAAGGGCAGGACACAGTCTCCAGAAAACTGAAGACAACCCTTTTTATGCAAATATGCATAAATGGAAAATTTACACAAACGCAAATGGTATTTACATGAGCAATAGCAATGGAAGCAAGGAGACCACACAGATCAACTGTTCTGCCTGACAAGCATCAGCAGTGACAGCAGCGCTGAGGGGTGTTCTGAGACCAACCCCTCTGAGCCAGCCAGCCTGAATGCCCAAAGAGCCCACCCGGGCTCAGCCCCTTCTCATGCTGCTCGACATCAGAAGTAACTGCAGTCATCCCACTATGCCTTTTCTAGACTCAAATAAAAGAAAGCCCTTCTGGGAATTTCATTATTCCTGCATGCAGAGTAGGAATTTTGTATGTATTCTGTCAGACTCTTACAACTTGATATTGCCGTGTTAAGGAAAGGGAACATTCCCACTGCTGAGCCTCTTAAGAGGACATGTGATCACTGAATCTATGTATATTGCATTTATCATGGAAGGTAAAACGAATCAGCATGACGTCTATAGTCAGAACAAATTTAATTCAAAACAGACACCACAAAACCACTAATGATCATCACTGTTATTTAATTAAAATGGAATGAATAGGTTACATCTTCCAAAGAGACAGTGAATGCCATCAAACAGAAAAAAGGCCAGGTGCATGATTGGTATAAATCAATTCCTGGATTTGGTCTGAGAGGAGAAATGGATCTAGTTGTGTTTCTTAGCTTATTCTTTTTTATTCCTTTTAAATGTTGAGAACACAATGTATAGATCTTATGAAAAGACTTTGCTACAGAGTTAAAATGATGAATGTTTCAATTCACTTTTTGTGAAAAAATACTGTATTTTTTATCAGTACAAAAAATGCCTAAAAAAACAGATGCCAGTTGAAGAAGTAAAGGTACGTGAGGAAAAAAATAAGCCTTATGACTGCTCAGAGAAGATTTACCGTTGCCAAGGGAAATGTCTATAGCAGAGAAGACAGAAACTGTAGCGACTGCTAGCTTGACTGGAGAGTTTCAGGCTACGTGGTGGCGACAAGGAGCCCAGCCACCCTTCCAACCCGAGATTCCGTACCACACTCCTGCATGGCATCTCGGATGCCCCAGTCCTTCCGCAGCCTGGCCTCTGCCTCCTGCGGGGCTGGGTGCCTGCCTGCACCCCTTCCCCGGTGCTGCCTTGGGGCAGGGGCTGGGGGAACAACTTTTCTCAGGCTTCACCTCCTCTCTGTCTGCAATTCACAAATGAACTCACAAATCTCTGACTGAGATGGAGAGTTCAGAAAAAGGGTAGGCCAGGCCAAACAGATGATGGGAAGGAAAAACAGCACGAAGCTGCCACTCCTGGCTCCTTTTAGTTTGCTCTCTGACCCTTTTCCTATTGTGTGTTGTACTTAGTATAATGGAGGGAACATCTGGACTCTAGTGACAGCAAACTACATTTGCATGCATCTAGCAGATAATTAAGCACGTGTCTAGCTGCAGCTGCAAACAGCAATTAGTCACAAGATAACTTACCACACTCCTTCCTGCCTGTTCTTCTGCATCCCTTGCACAGTCCTCTCACACACACATCTCTGAGAGGCACAGTGCACTGGCCTCCTTTTTATTTGTGAAGGCAGTCATGCAGCTGAGCTTCAACCCTTCAGTATAACTTTGACGAGGGTGACCTTCCTCTGATCTATCAATTTCTAGTAGAAACATGCATAAAACAAACATGATACAAGTGACCCAAATCAAAACATCACCTCTGCATCCCAGCTTCGATACAAGCATGTTTCATTCCTAGCTCCTACTCCCAGATCTGAGGAAAGTGAAGTCTGCAGTCATTTCTGACTGCCAATGTTTTCTATGGCTGAAGACTCTGCAGTTGCTCAAGGCAAATACTGGCTTCTCTACTGACTGCAGCTATAAAAAAGTTTATGTTCGCCCTACAGTTTCCACCCTGGGCTATGAAGGGCATATTATAAAATCTTATCATGTTAAGCAAATACCAATATCAAATGTCTGTCTTTTCAGTGGCAGAGTGTCCCATGGCAATGAAGCCATAGGTAGCATTTTGTCACCTAGGATAGGTGTCCTCATTTCTCACATATAGAGTCAAATTTTCTATGCAGATAAACCAAAGTTGCTTATGAGACACAGTTTACAGTCATTTACAAAGCATCACAAATTTCTTGTTTGGTAGAAATCAAAGACTGCATTGCATATTTCTAAGTTTCAGCCTCTGCCATCATATCTTTTAATTTATCTATATGATAAAAGGGAGTGTAGTAATTGGGAGGGCTTCAGCAGGGGCAGGCACATGTTGGAGAAGAAAGGGCTGGAGTGTGATCCAAGGGATCACTGTGCCTTGAGCAGGAATTAGATTGAATGGAACGGCTTCACGATCTGGACAATAGCGATTACTCCATGTGGCCCTTTGCATCTGCTCATTGTATAACCAAGCTGCCTGATGAGGCTTTCGTTAAGAGTCTCACACCTGCATAATGATCTCTGCTGGAGAATTCCTGTGCGAGTTCAAAATAATGTTCTTGGCTATAACTTGCAACATTTCCACTGAATTTACTTGCATGTAAGAGTATGCAGGCATTCCCAGCTACAACACATTTACACAAACTGCAGAGAGCATTCTTGTCAAGCAGTCATTTGAAAATATAACTGCAGCTTTCGGAAACTTATTAAGGCCCAGAGGCATATTTGAAAACAAAAGTTTGCTCTTTGTAAAGGTAAACTGAAGTCTTCTGTGTTTCAGTGGGGCATACTAACGTAGGGGTTTTGTGAATGACCTGTAACAGCAGGACATACCCAAGATATTAAAGAGGACAGACTCCGATACTGAGCGCTGGGGTACACCACTTGTGACTAGCCACCAACTGGATTGCACTCCATTCACCACCACTCTCTGGGCCCAGCCATCCAGCCAGTTTTTGATCCAGTGAAGAGTGAAGAGTACACTCATCCAAGCCATGACCAGCCAGTTTCTCCAGGAGAATGCTGGGGGGAACACTGTCAAAAGCCTTATTAAAGTCTAGGTAGACGATGTCCACAGCTCTTACCTCATCAGCTAAGCAGGTCACCTTGTCATAGAAAGAGATCAGGTTAGTCAAGCAGGACCTGTCTTTCATAACTAGGCCTGATCACCTAGTTGATATGAGGCTTGAGAACCTAAGAAATTCCAAGTGAAAAGCATATAAAATAAAGAGATGTGAGGTAGAATGTGTATTTAGATGTGCTTGTGTACTTAAAGCCCCTCTAAAAATAGGTAAGTGCAAGAGCTGTTAAAATGAAAGGAATGGGAGAAAAAAGAGGAATCCTTGCTGGATGAATTGCAATAGGAAAAAGCATTTGAGAAAAATGCCAATGGACTGAAAAATGGAAAGTGCATTGAGGAAAAAAAAAGATGATTTCTCCTTGTGCTATCTCTGGAAGAGGAACTCTGAAAAAATGGCCTGCACAGTTCTTATCACTGTATTATCCTGGTTATTGCTGTGGCTAAAATTACAAGTTTAAGATGCTTGCCTCTTATGTAGCTCTCATCCTCAAAAAAATGCTGTTGGTAGAACAGCAGTCAGTATAGAAGTCAGTATAGAATACGTCACCCAGTATGTGGTTTTAATAGGCACTGTGATGTTTAAGGGCAGGATTGCTTTTAAAATAGGAAGGTTATTAAATTTTTTATTCTGCTGTTATTACTTTAATAAAAATCTTGCTGCATGTTAAGATGTGTAAGTCACTCCTATGGTTACCATTACATGCACACAGAATCTTGACTTTGCAATCTCCCATTATCTGCAATGCAGCTTTTCATTTGTGGAGCTGCCACTTCCCATAGTGGGAACCGATTCTGATAGCTACTGCTTGGAGGAATCTTCAATTCTTAAAAATGCTTCCTAATTCACATGCCTTCATCAACAAGTGCCCAAATAGGAACATTTTATTAACCAGTTTGGACAGAGTACGTATTCCCACTGAAAGGACTAAGTTTCCAGAAGTAGCGGAAGAATGGGAAAACCTAATGGTATGCAAAAAGAAAAATCACTCCTTATTTTAGAGAATAGGGACCTAGGTCAACTGCATGCTGCTTGCTTCATTAAGTAGATACTTAATGAAGAAGATACTTCACATCATGTATAGTATCACACCATGTGATACTACACATATCTTCTTTGTCTTGCTTAATTTCATTGAACTATCAACTCAAAATCTGGTTGATCAAGCATCAGCCTCCAGTTTCTTAAATTCTCTTTTAAATTAAACATCAGATACAGAAAACAATCATCTCATCAAATGACAAATGTGGTGGGGGGGTTATGTCTGTTTTATAGTTTTACACATCAAAATGTGAAGAATCTTCCATTCATATAAACTGACAATCCACTCACATAGACTAGTGTTTAAGAATATAGAACAACATATTAAGGCAAAGAAGACTAGAATGAAAATTATTTAAGCACGTGGCTCTATTCAGCTGTTGCCTGTAGATAACGCTGTGACTTGAGTGTATATAAATATACATACTGTCTGAATACACCTTAACAGAAGACAATCCCTTCACTTTAGGTTTTTACAAATAGACATGATAATTTTTGTCTCAAATTATTAAGTGATTTTCTAAATTAAATGGTACAACTAGTTATTTTCTTGAGTGAGCAGCAAAAGTGTTCAGACCAAAGCACAAGTTTCACAGACGAAAAGCTAGTATCCAGAAACAAAAACTTTGATATCTGGGGTAGCAGCTGTCTCTCAATATGGTTTTTAGGCTTTTTTCTGTCTTATGATATACGCTGCAGATCAGGCTGCTTCTTTTAAAAGCCAGTTGCCACGTCTGTGTGTGCGAGCCTGAGAGAAAGGTTTGGCAAAGAACAGAGCTCTATGTCATAGAAGACATGATTAAACTCCCCAAACATAAGAAACGGAAACAATCAAGTACAAAGCTATCAGTAGCTAAGACAGCGTATGTGCAGTGGAAGGAGCTCACCATCTTTGTAGGCACATACACTGCCCATGGAGTTCCTCAAATGAACATCGTCTGTCTGGTCTATTCCAGTTACAAAAAGTCAAGATGCTTTAGTTCGAGTAACAGAGTACTGAATGCCTTGATGTAGCACAGCCTCCCATGTTAATGCACAAAATTTTGGGGCATTACAATCTCATCCATAGATACGAGAACCAATGCATGGACAATTTTAGTGGCTTGCTGGAAGATAACAGGTGAGGTGAAGGTTTCCTCACATGTGAGTGACAAAAGACTACCAAGTGGTAATGTTTTCTTAGTCCTTGAACTGGTACTCCCATCTACAAGCCTAGAGCAACAAGCAAAAGTGAAAACAGAACAAAAGAGACATCTGCACAAGAATCCACTGTTTGCAGCTTTTACTAAAGCTAGGAGAGGGAGAATCACAGCTCTGCCATGGATGCTTCATAACCTGCTTCTGCCTCTCAAGCTGAGCTCTTGGCTGCCTTCGGTACCCAAATACCAACCCACCAGGACTTTCTGTCACACGTTCCTTTCTGTTTATTTCAACTACTGGTCATTGTAGTTGTAATTATCGTTCAAAGCAGACTGTAAAGCTAGGTCACTAGCTTTGCCAAGTCTCCTCTGGATGATAACCTGAACAATCTGTCTACATAAACTTGTGGTTTTGTCACAAAAAACTGTTGTCAGTGCGGTCTGATGACATTTTTGTCACTAGAATTTTAAATTTTTTTAAAAATATTTCCTGCTTTCAGGCTAAGAAAATGAAGAGGGGCAAGAAGCACAGATTTCAAAACTGAAAAACAAACATGACACCTAACATGGCCAAAATAAAACCTCTGTTGCTCAATAGAGGCCATTCCATTTTTGTAGTGAAGGACTGAGTAATAAGCTAACAAAAAATAGGATGCTAAATATATAACCCATATAATGCCAAAAGTCTCAAATGGAAGAAGTAAAAATGTTGCTGACGAGTAACCTTTAAATAATCTCATTTCAAACTGCACTATGCATCAAGCTTCTTGACACCTGTGAGAAAGTATTTACTGCTCAAGCAGTAAAAGATAAATAAGCCTTAGCAAGATACTATGTTAATTATGTTGCAAACATTTCAAAATATGCCCTATAAGGATTTTTTATTATTTTGAATTACAAGGACTGGGGAGGAGCACTAACACAAAGGGCGTTTATTGAGGCTGCTATGTTTGCCACAGGATACCTATGGCCTTGCTGACTACTTATTTTTCATCACAAGCTTGAGAGTACAAAGGCACATCATCAGTAAATGCACAAACGATTTGCTGTGGAATGCTATACATACACTTAGATAAGTGTGCATGTATATAGAGGAGTATGTAGAGAAAAACTCTTCACAAATGCATGTGGTCTGTGAAATGGCTTCACGCACAAATGAAAAATGCAGGAAAACTGGAGGGACACTCCAAAGCGTATCAGAAAAAATGATTAGAGTTTTCAGATTTATAGGTTGCTTGTGAAAGGTCAAAGTGAATGGATTGTTACTTGTTCTAAACAGTGCAAGACTATAACGTAGAAATAAGGGTATTACATGGGACAAATAATGTTTACATTTTCTACTTTGGGCAAGACAGCCTATCTCACCTTCCACACACAAAACAATTAAAATGACCTCTTCTAATTTGCTATTACCCCCTGCTTCTATAACAAAGATGGAATCAATTGTTTTCTTTGCTAACCGGAGCAAGAACAAGAGGGAAAATTAATTTGCAGACTCTCCATACTGAAAAGATCTTAAGGACATTTAGACAGATCTGTCTTTTACGATCTACATGAATTTGTTCTGACTCCCCAGAAAGGCCTGGGCTAGGACTGGTCAATTTCTGACAGTCACTGTGGGCTTCACATTTCACACTCTCTGGCAATACAGAGCAGGTAGTTTTTACAACTAAATATATATATGAACTCTGTAGGAAATCATTCCTCTGAAAGTAAAACATTTTAAATTGGCTCTTAAAAATTTAAGTAGGAAGTTTTGCCAATTAATTTTCATAAAACAGGCCAGCATGTGGCTGCTGCCTGACAGAGCAGCTGTTGGTATTTAATACTTGTGCGTTCCTTTGTTTTCTCTAGAACTGTGTAGCATACGTTTGGACATTTGTGCATTCTTGGGG
>NW_010425957.1:0-4594 GCF_000710305.1 Buceros rhinoceros silvestris | reverse complement strand
ATATGTGTGTGAATTTTTGGATTTTGTGGGGGGGGGGGGGGAAACCCCAACAAACCACTAAAAGGCTCTGTCATTTAGCTTCCTTTATATAGCAAAAATTAGACACCTTCATATGCTTCAGTAAAAATAACTCTGTGTAACTGCACAAGCATTTATCCCATTATATGGCTGGTGACATACTGGGCCAACAGAGCAACATTAAGTGTAGGTAAAAATAAACATTACCGAATATAATCAAAATATGAAAAAAATTTATTAAATTGCTCTTCCTTGCTCTGTCTCATCTTTCACTTTCCTTTTTGAACTTCCAAGAAATTCAGCTGCTCTGACTCAGACATCTCTGTGATTTCCCTGTTGCAGAAATGCCACAATGCAGCCCTTGTTACAGACTGGATGAGAGCAGCCACGAACAAGTGCTCAAGAGATCAGGATCAAGAGATCAGTCACCTTCCATCTGATAACTCTTCATACACAAAAGGCTTCCTGTGAAAAACAGGCAGGGAAAGCAGAAAGCTTGTGAGAGGAAGGACTAAAGTCCACTACAACAGTGGTTATTCTTCTAATTGTAATTATTGTATCGCTCTTTAATCAGAGGAAAGGGTGAAAAGACTCAATTTCCGTATCCTTGGAATACTTAGGGTGAAGAGCCTCATTGATTCTGTTTTGTTTTACCAGGACATGTATGCATACTCCTTGTCTATTGACAGAACAAACAAGTAATTTCAATAGTCATTTCATGTGTGTGCCCTTGGGCAGTGTTTAGCCCTTAAAAGGACAATGCCTATTAATAGGAAAACGTGGAGAGCCGGCTCTAAAGATTAGCTTGGATTTGTAGTATTGCTTAGTTGCTGCGCTGTATGGAAAATGCACGATGATAACAGATGTAGAGCTCACCACTCATAAATATTTAAGTGACAAGACACAATAGGCAGGCACCTTCATTGCTGCAAAACCCAGAGGTACAATGTGAGGTGCAAAGTCCAAGAACAAGTGGCTTTAGGTGCTTAAAAAGTATCTAAGTGAACTTAAATTTTTCTTACCAAATACAATATATTCAAAAAGGGAAGATACTCCCATTTATGTATTCACTAGCCATTATGGCAGTCACCATAGAGATAAAACCTCTCTGACAACTGGTGTGGCAAAGACGGTTATACGCTGATTGTAAGACCCCTTCAGAATCAACGGTGGGACTGCACCTGATATTGATCCAGAATAGGAAGTCCTCAACAGGAATTCAAAATTACAAGACTAGATCATGCCGGTTTCTGTCTGAGATTGAAAAAGCATGGGAGATGTCTTTATGATCTGAGCTAGTATTTTCAATACTTTATGTACGTATACAGTCACACTTCCTGCAGAGGGAAAAAGTTAATTCCATTCTGAAGGATTTTACTTCTCTCTACCTAAACAAGCAGTAACTCTATCTTAATTGCTGATGATCAAATATTCTAAATCCACTGCTGAAATTTCATCCCCATCTTAAAAAGTGTAAACTGAGGTGTTATTGAGGTATTACTAAGGTTCTCCAGGACACAGGCAGAGTTTTGGTACAAGATGGGTAAAAAGACACTCAGCAAAACCAGATTTAGGGCACTCTGAGACAGAAGCAAAGAATTAGATTGCCTCATCCAGTCACAATGGAGAAGGGCCCTGGAATGAGTGGGACCTAATTTACAGAATATGAAAATGATATCAAAGAAAATATGAATATAGGCCTTCTCTTGTGTTTAGCTTTTTTCTTTTTTTATATAAATCAGCTTTTCTGTAGTAATTTATTCCCTTTTTCAACTTTTGCCATTCTCTATAGCTCATGATGCTTATAGTAGGGCTAAAATCTAGTTAGATTTACAGAGTAAAAACACTAATGAAAAACAACTTTTGACTCATAGACCAGTACATGGAGATGATGACCTGCAGGACTAGCCCTGTCAGAAGCACAAAGACAGCGCAGAAACCTGGAAAGCCTGTCAAAGGGAAGAGCAATGGAGTATTCAAAGGTACAGGCCATCTTGAACCGTGTCAGCAGCGTCCTGCAAAGGGACTATAAAATCACCACACTTCCGTATCTCTTACAGGACATGAATATGGTAGCCACTTTGTCTTTTATCTATCTAACAACTTCTGGGAAATCAGAGTAAAGGTCTTGGAAATTTGAGGCCAGTTAATTTATTAAAAGTACAATTCTTGCTCACCATCAATAACTTCATTGTCCTTGAGTAATCACAAAACAGTCACCTCAATCTGTTTTCATAAGAGAGAGGGAACATAGGCCATAGTATCATGGGTTATTCAGGACTGCACTGCAGCGAGCTGTGAAGCAAGGGGAAAGCTGGCCACCGACTGGCCCTCTCGTGAAATTGTTGGCTGATGCCTGTCTATCATGCTGCTGATAGGACGCTGACAGGAATTAAAAACAACAACAACAATTAAAAAGGCAAGCAAGCCATTTAGAGTGTTGGAAGATTAGGAAGTAAACACAAGCTTTGATTAGCAAGTACAACTCATCCATGTAGCTCTGTTCACTGTGGTTTCCTCCCTCTCCTGGCCATTTTTAAGCAGGCTGAATCAGCGGTACCACATCCTCTGTGTGAATCAAACTAACTGTAACCCATCACAAGACTTCATCTGCCATTGTAGGCCAGACAGGGAGACTTACAGCCCTGACGATTTCAAATCCAGTTCTGCAGAAAAATGTAATTCCAGTGCAGCTCTCAACAACACAGGCACTATAAAATTGCTGCTGCTTAGCTGCGCCAGTCGAACTGCGGATGTCATACTGTTTCATTACTGGTGTTTAAATGTGTTGCTGCTCTACTTGAGCAGCTGAAATGCAGTTTCTTTCTGCCATTTCTCCCCATAAATTTATAGCTGCATTTCTAGAGAGTTGATTTAGGTATTCACATCTTGAGTTTCAAAATTAATAGCTAGCCACTGAATAGCTATGAAAGCATTTGTTACAGAAAACAGATTAGCAGTGCCAGCCCTGAGCAAGGTCTTGACCAACCATGAAAGAAGATCTCAAAGAATTCTACATCCTTGTGTTTGAGGCCAAAAAGCTGCAGAGAGTACCCAGCCCTGCTACAGCACTGTTCAAACGTGGGGGCTAGGAGATTGCTTTGGAGAAATGGATTAGGAGTTTTGCAACGGACGTGGCTCTTTGTAGCTCCCCAGAAATGGTACTTGGAGGTAGGAGATATCATCTCCAGGCCAAGTTCTCAGTGAATCTATAAGAAGATTCATTGCTTCTTGATCAGATTTATTACACATGACTAAGGGAAAGGATATTATAAACCATTCAATCATGAATCCATACCCACAGAATCCTGCATGGAAGGTAACCTTAATGTTTTTCATCTCAGATGCAGTGTTTTGCATATACCTGAAACAGAGAACAAGGTGGTGAAACTGGACCCTGCAATTTACTTTTAGCTAGGCTGCTTGAATTTCTGGAGTCCAAATTTCACAAATAACCTGTGAATACATGGGAAAACACATCACTCTCCATTCATGCTGTGCTGACTTCCTGTAAGTCCTTCAGGATTTCTATGCTGCGTACATCATGCCATTCTGGAGCTGTGCATTCTAACAGAAGGCACATTCTCTTTAAACACCCAAGTATTCAGCTCTGCTCAGTAAGACAGAGTGGCTGAGAATCAGTTGAAGAGCCCAACTCACACCTGAGAGACTACAGAAGCCTCCTGGCATTAGACAATCCTTGCCTTTCGAGAAGCATTGTCTCATGAGGTTTTTGGTACAGAGTATTTCCCGATTCCCATAACACACATACAGAAATATCGTTACTTGATTCTCAGGAAGACAGATGTTTTTCTAACAGGGAAGCGATGTTGCTACTGAAACACTCTTTTGTACTAATCCATTCTTTTGTATGCTAGCAAGGGGTCTGTAGCACTGTCCCAGCCTACAGGAAGCAAGACCAGGCTGTAGGTAATAGCCTTGGTCTTCACCTTAATTTAAGCTCAGCAAAGAAAGCCTCTTCCTACAAAGGACAAGTGAAAACAACGTGGGTGTATTTTCGGCGTCCAGGTAGTTGGCCATTGGGAGCTGGAACGGATACATTCCTGCCAGTGTGCTTTCTCTCCTATGCTGTGTTTGCAAACACCCGCCAGATTAGCCTGTATTTAAACCGAACTTCCAAAACAGAGAGTTTCATCACTTGTCACGGGCAAGTTCACATTACTGCT
Source organism: Buceros rhinoceros silvestris (assembly GCF_000710305.1). Classification (NCBI taxonomy): domain Eukaryota; kingdom Metazoa; phylum Chordata; class Aves; order Bucerotiformes; family Bucerotidae; genus Buceros; species Buceros rhinoceros. The sequence continues at coordinate 389 of NW_010425957.1, read as the reverse complement.
CATGGATGTAGGTACCAAGAGTTAGGGAATAAATTCCGGGAAACCCGACAGTTTCCTGGACTTGCGCTGGGGAGGTCACAAAGTCACCATTGTGCAAATGAGGAACTTCAGTCGCTGAACTTCAGTCGCTGAACTTCAGTCGCTGAACTTCAGTCGCTGAACTTCAGTCGCTAGTGACCTCAGCCACTTAAAAAAACCAAAACCTAACAAACAAAAAAACCACCCACCTTCCCTGAAATGGGAAAGCTGCATTATCAGAGGAAGACTTCATTACTTCACATCCAAGGCTCCACTGCGGCCGCAGCTCCCACGTTCCCACCCGTGAAAAACCCCAGTGGGTTTCGCGAGAAGCCTCAAGGCTGCAGGGAGACCGCCTGGTGGGGGACGGC
>NW_010425956.1:3115-3824 GCF_000710305.1 Buceros rhinoceros silvestris | reverse complement strand
CGGGGCGGCGAGGAAGGGCCCGGAGCGGGGCCCCGCGGCGGAGGGCCCAGCGCAGGGCCGGGGCTCCTCTGCCCCCGGCTCCCGAGGGGAGACGTGCGCCTGTCGCAGCAGGTGGGATAAGCGATTCGGTTCGTGCTCTTTGGTTGCTTCAGGGAAAAGTTAATCATCCCGACAATGCCGTGAATGTATAATCCCTCCATCCGTGACCTCTACAGTAGCCATTTGCTTGTTTTTCTCCCACCTTGGTTTGCAGGCAGTGTGAACGCCGTGTGAGCTCAGAGCTGCAGTAGAGTAAACCCTGGTCAGAAAGTCCCCACAGCTCCTGATGCTGGGCTGCGGAACAGCAAGGAGAAAATAAAAGAGCACCAGGAAAGGCAGTTTCTAACATGCTGTGGTTCAGTGCTGGATGTAAATCAGTTCTCCACCAGGCCGCGTGTAGAATCCTGTTTGTTCTGGCATTGAACTGCTGCTTTTTCTAACTGATGAAAAGCTATTCTTGATCTATCAGAATGAAAGTGAAAGCAGTGAGTAGCTTAGAAATGTTGAGTGGGAGACGTAATCAGCTTGCGCTTTTCACCTGTGGAAGGAGAAGATGAAGTTCTATCAAAATAGAAGACAACCCTCTCTGGTCAGTAATGTTATCCCAAAATATTCACCCACTCCTGCTACTGCAGGACAAACAACAAACTGCTGTTTGGGTTAGGGAAAG
>NW_010425956.1:2380-3005 GCF_000710305.1 Buceros rhinoceros silvestris | reverse complement strand
GAGTGATAGTTCAGAAAGTACTAGGGTAACGTGCCCAAGGATTCAGGGTAGCTGTCTGGATGGTTGCTCTTAACCTGTCCCAGGAAGCAGGGATCACGCTGGGACTGGAACCCTTGCACGGCTGATGGTGATTTCTCTGTCTGAACTGGTGCGAACATGGAGGTAGGTAAGAGAGCTGGGCAAGCGAAGAAACAGCTGCCAGGCTGAGCACAGGATTCTTGGAAGAGCAGCTGGCGTGGAACAGATTGGAATATGCTTGTTTCGGTGGGAATAGACTCACCCCCCTGTTCGTGGCTAAGGCAAAGTCATTTGGGCTAATTTAGCTCTTTCATTGCAGTCACAACCCTGCTCTTAGCTCTGGGCTTCTTGCATAAAGAAACTGAAGGGTGCCTGGAGGTATTCCCTCTTTCTGCAGAATTCTACGATCTTGTAGCCAAGAACATTCCCAGAGTCAAGATGATGATGTGCAGGCACAACCGGAGACTGACCGTCCTTCTTGGCAAAGGAAGAACCACCAGTTTGTGGAGACAGAAGCTCAGTTCAGCAGAGAGAATCCCACCACTTTCACACCTGGAACTGAGGTATGGAACATCTCGGGGCGGGGGGGGGGGGCATGAACACCTGT
>NW_010425956.1:395-2251 GCF_000710305.1 Buceros rhinoceros silvestris | reverse complement strand
GGGGCGCATGAACACCTGTACGTGGCCACTGTTTCTCCATGTCTGGTTCCTCACGAGGAATTTGGAATCAGTAAATCAAGGCAGGCTGAGCCCTGCTGATCTTTAGGCTCTCCTCTAACGCAGCCCACATAGCAAACTGCTACCAAACTTCCCAGAGGCATTCCTCAGCCTCCCACCTCAGATCACTCTGCGGCAGAGAAAATGCTTCCATAGCAGGAGAGCACTTGGAGGGGCAGCTAAGATCTGGGTGATTGTTTGTAAGAGTATTTTGATACTTTGAAGAAGAAAAAAGTAAGAGTGGGTGGTAACAATGTTATTCGTAGAAGAATTTGGCAGAAATGGGCAGTGTGGAGACTTCTGCGGGGTATAGAGTGGGCATCAGATTCATCACTTTTTAGAGCTTACTCTTCACTGATGTGAAAATGAACATTGAAAACATGGCAAGAGCCAGAGACAGCCTTCTGCCCCTTAGTGACTCCTTTTTCATAAAAAAATTATATGGAATGAAATTCCAAACAAATCACGCTAAAATCTTCAACTCACTAAACCTTCATTTCAGCATTCCTGAGAGCGTTCTCATCACGTGAGGGTTGTATGTCTGCCACAGAAAATTCTTCAGTGCTGTGTAAGGGTTCCCAGTGCCCTTGGCATTTCGCAGTGGATATTTGTGCAACTGCGGGAGATGGACCTCGCAGCCTGCCCACACAACCACAGCGCTCACTTACTCATGAGGGCTGTTACCGTGGCAGATGGATGCAGCACAGCTCTGAAGCACTGTGATGATTCAAAACCAAGTACCTTCTGCCTTTGCCAGTGCAAACTCTGGAGATTTCCTGCCTCTTTCTAGTACTGTCAGTGCCTCTGCACAGGCCAGAGGCACTACGTAAGAACCTTAGACAAAGCCTGGCTTCTCAGCCTTCTTAACCTTAGTATGCAGTTAATGCTATTAATGGTAACATCCTCCTTAAATATTGGATGCAGTCCCTGGAGGCTTTTCTTTTCAGACTTCATTCCTCTTTATCCAACTCTCCTTCCTGTGACGAGAAGCAAAAACTCCCCAGCAAGCAAATCTTACCTTGCCCACCCCACCCCGATCCCAGCACAACATCTCCTCAACTAACCCCCCCGCAGTCCGGAGAAAAGTCTTTGACAAATTCAGCCTGGAGCTAAAGGCAAGGCAGCCTTCCTCCGGCTGGCCTCTCTTTTTCAGTAACGACAGGGATGAGAACGTTGGCCACCATTTCTGGTGGAGCTGCGTAAGCCAGGACATGTACTAAGCACCGGCTACATCTTCCAACTTGACTGAAACAAAACACAACCCTACATTATTGCATTCCAGAAGCCACCAGGAGCATCCTCAAGCGCTTCACTCATCTTGAGCTTGAATTTCTTTCCCTGAACTTTGAGTTATTCAGTAGCAGATTTAGAGGTCTCCTGTGTTTCACAAAAGCTTTTCCTAACAATTAGTGTTTCCAACAAGCTGTCTGTTGACATTAAAAATGTATTTTCTTTTTCTTGTTCCCTCGGCTGCAGGGAGTTAGTTCATTTGGTATTACAATGGTAGCACAGCAGGACTTGGTTTGTCTTTTCCTTGCATGGGATTTTGTTGAAAGTGTGAATTGAATGAAACAAAGTAAAATCCATTTTTAAATTAAAGTATGTTAACATTTCTTCTCTTCCCCAGCCTCAGAAAAAACGTTGGAAGTTCAGTGGCTTCTGTAGAAATGCTTAAATTAAAGCCTTTCCCCCCTCTGCTGAGGCTGGTTAATTGTGTTTGCGCTGCCGGTGCCTGTCTCAGTCTCCTCTGAATAGCAGCAGGTGCCTTGGGCAGCGGAACCTGCTCTGCAGCCGAGGTG
>NW_010425956.1:0-251 GCF_000710305.1 Buceros rhinoceros silvestris | reverse complement strand
GTGGCGCCCCCGCGGCGGGCGCCTGCGGAGCGCGGCCGCAGTCCCCGGTGCTTACCGCCAGGTACGACGCTGGCTGCTCGGGGCGGGAAACGGAGGGCACGGCGGAGAGGGGAGCGCGGCCAGGAGAAGAAAACGGGTATGTTTGTGCGGAGCTTGAGGTAGGCGGCAAGCCAGAGTGCTGCAGGGACACGAGTTCCTTAGGCGTGACAGTCAGCACCGGGCTGAGCGAACCGGCCCGGCGGCGAGGAAAC
>NW_010425955.1:0-311 GCF_000710305.1 Buceros rhinoceros silvestris | reverse complement strand
CGACCGCGGCATGGTCAACTGGGGTAACACGGATGCTTTTATTAGCAACAAGAGTGTCACCGGTTTGGCCGAGGTAAACCAAGGTCCTTAGGTGACGATAGCACCTTCCCCTCTCCCACCGCGGACAGGGGAAGGGAGAAGAGAACTGGTGAGCCCTCTAAATGCTTTTCGGGAAACTGAAACACGCCTTAACAACGCTGCAAACAGATATGTATTAGACACCGAGGAAAACAGCGCGGTGCGGAGGGCTGCGGGAAGGCGAGGGTTAACCCGGGCGCGCACACGCACCGCGGCAGCGAGCCCAGATGGGG
>NW_010425954.1:0-1271 GCF_000710305.1 Buceros rhinoceros silvestris | reverse complement strand
CCATCTAAACATAAGGAGAAACTTCTTTACTCAGCAAGTAGCAGGGCCCTAGCGCAGGCTGCCCAGAGAGGTTGTGGAATCTCTTCTCTGGCAACCTGCTTTGGGTGATCCTGCTCTATCAAGGGTGGAGGGGCTGGACTAGATCATCTCCAGAAGTTCCTTCCAACCCCTGCCATTCTGTGACTGTGCATTCTCTTGCCTTAAGCAGGTGTCAGTGCTTGGTTGGAGGAATGACACCCTCAAGTCCACTGATGAGCTCTTCACTCCCCATAACAGAACCCTTAAAACTGCTGTACCATGGTCAGGAAAAAAGGATCAAGCCACGGATCCAAGTGGTTTCTCTCAGAGAGGATCCTCAAAGAACCCACTGCAGGCTCCGGAGGGATTTATGAGGCACAGGAACATACCTGCAAGGCAGGACTGCATGGCACACGATGACTCTTGGGGCCACCAAGCCACGTGCGAGACAGGCCTGAGAGCGTAATTCCTAATACAAGGAAGAACCAGGTCACATCTGTATTTCAACAAGGTATTTTATTGGTCCAGCAACTGCAAAATATACAAAGTTCTGAAAGGCATACCCTGTTTTTAAGCTGGCACAGCTTTGTATCAGGCAATTATTCCAGACATATATACAGAACAGAACAGTTTACATACCGTATGAACTGTATCAGAAGGTATCGACATCAGAAGTGTGGGGTTTTTATGTTCCATCTTAACAACTCAAATTAAACATGATTTTATCCACAAAAGGGGAGATAAGGAGTGGAAAAGGTATTAGACTAAAACCCAAAACAAAAAAAAAAAAAAAAAAAATCCCGAGTAACTACCCTCCTCTCCAAGCTTTGCAGTATACATTAAATAAATAGAGCGCTTTTGCTATCAAAAAAATAATAAAAAAATAAATTCAAGTATCACAAAGAAAAAAAAACAGGGGGAGAAAAAAAAACGAGAGGTGGGGGGAAGAAATCATTGGTGTGGTTTGACAAGTCCCCTCTCCCAACCCACCTTGGCGGCAGCATCCCTGCCCGGTCCTTGGCTCTGTTAACCATAACGACGGGCAGCGAGTTTCCGGGGCAGCGCCATGGGTCGGGGCTGGCACCCTCCCACATAGCACCAACCCCTCCAGCTCGAGGGAACCTCTCTGCTGCTTCAGAGACCAATCTTCCCCTTGCTGGAAAAAATGCCAGATTAAAATTTCATCTTTTTGTAGACCCACCGAGACTTCTACTATTCCCCAAAAGAAGAAAGTTTAGGGTCAGTAAGTTTTT
>NW_010425953.1:5509-6670 GCF_000710305.1 Buceros rhinoceros silvestris | reverse complement strand
AAGCATTTTACTGTCTCACCACCCTTACCAGCCTTCTCAACTGCATCTCAGTGCTACCAGACAGTGAAAGAGCAGGATATGGTCAAGATCTTATCCTTTTTATCTTCTAAATGCTCAGGGTGGGCTTGATCCCTCCCTGAATCCCAAGCAAGTTATTTAGTCTCTACCATACTTGAGTGTGGATGGGAATTTCCTGAAGGTGATACAACAATTGGTTTTGGACACTGAAGGCTAGATTTAGACTAGGTTTGATGTCTTCCTATGAAGAGGAAAAGAAACTTGAGCATCAGTACAGATTACATCCAGCATTGAGTCTAGGAGGTTTGTGTATCTGTTTAGAAGCGCTTGCATTTCAGGTGATGCCTGCTCCCCACTGTTTCCACAGTAAGCTCCAAACAGACAATGTCTCCTTGAGACTCTTGTCTACTTTCCTGGGCCAACTTCCTAGCAGAAATAATGGAAAACTCCAGAAGAACTCTTTGGTACCTGAAAGGCAATTTGTCACAGGCTGGAGTTTCTGTTATACTATGGGCATAACGGAATTTGCAAATGCCTGACAAAGCAAAGAGCCGTTTGTTATTTATTTAGTTCACCATTTCTGCCTGTGAAGCTGTTTGATGGGACTCCATAGTCCCTTTGACACTCAGTTCACGACTGAAAACTCTCCTGCCATGTCCCGTTCCCTACCCGAATATCTGCAGCCCCATGCTTTTCTGTGCTTACTGGCACCTCTCTGCTGTCCAGAGGCAAATCCTGACTTCATCCTTTTCCCATCTGTATCTTTAGCAAAGACTCTGGAGTCTTTTTGTTTTACCCTCAATGAAAAAAAGTAGTGTAACCCTGAAGGAGGAAGATATTGCCCAGAAATTTGAGATCAGCAGAAGCACAAGTTGGGAAAGTTAAAACAGTAGTCGGTGGTTTGACTAGAGGAAAAGTAGATGATGCAGGAGGAGCAGGAGCATTTTCTGTATGAGTTACTCCTCATTCTACAGCATTTTTTTGCACGCCACTCGAAGAAATAAGACTCAAGATCTGGCCACTGGGTTCATGGAGCCTGTGCGTCCCTGCTCTCTGCTGATCATTTCTTCCCACGACTTGAAAAGAAATTCTCCCGTCACTTGACCAAAGGGTGGTCAGGATAGCCTGTTCTCCTCTTACATG
>NW_010425953.1:0-5395 GCF_000710305.1 Buceros rhinoceros silvestris | reverse complement strand
ACATGGAGCATGCCTGCTCTCCAGCCTCGAGTGGATGAGGCAGGATTAATAACTGTGATCAATGTGTTTCTTGTTTCCAGATAGAGCATAACAGAAAGTAGTTTGTGAGCATGATATATGAGTCACTGTTGAGATGCAGCAGAATTTTTTGGCCTTGCAGCTATGGAGGTACAGAATTCATCTTCTCTCAGCCTATAAAATATGCAGCCCAGAGACATGATGAAAATGTTTTGCAGAAGCTCAAGTGGAAACTCCAGGGAAGTTCCATGAAAGTGTTTCTAAACAGCAAGACATACATTTTCTTAGTTAAACAAAGAAAAATAAACCTTCCAGATCTCCTCACCCCTTCTTCCCCCACCCATCCTCAATTTCCTGGCTTACTTCCAAAGCATCTAAAGGGAGGATTGATCGGGGGCTAGTGTTTGCTTAAGACCCTGTTTTCAGCTAAGGAGTACCCAGCCTTCATCACAACCTGTACCTGTAGCTGGCAAGTTGATAGTCTTATCTGGGCATCCGGAAGACACAGACCAAGGGAAAGCCAAGAGGCCAAGGTGGTCAAGGGACACAAACCCTTTGCAAGAAAAACCCTTCTGGCTGTGCAAGGGAACTTGCCTGGTGCAATATGATGATTTATCCCTCACTCATAATTCATCCCATTTCTTGCACTTGTCCCCTGTTCTTTTTACTAAACCTATTGCTCCCACTGCTGCCCAATGACTTTATGAAATTGGTCCATCAATCATTTGGCTGCTAGCCACAGTCTTGCCAGGGAAGAGAAGAAGCCAATGGATAGAAGTATAGTGAAACTCCACAGAAAATATGATTTTGATTAGGAAAACTGCTTGCTTCTGCTGCGACTTTGAAATGCATTGCAATAGCTGTCTGCATTCCTTACTGCTTAAATTGAGGCACTTTGCCTTATTAGTAGGGCATTTTTATCTTCATTCTTGCACCATTCCTGACTGCATTGCCCCTCAAAGTCAAGCATGATGGACTAGTTAATAACAGTTAAGATACATATTTTGGCTCTGAAGACTTGAATTGCTGTGTCTGCTTGTCCGTCTGCCATGTTTGATTGTGGTTGTAGGTGGCCAGTCCTTCTAAGTAGACAAGTTTGATCTTTCAGGTAACAATATTCGAGGTACAAACATTATGAAGATGAGTGAACAGCCTCACCATTTCTGCATTAGATGGCTTGGTTTCTTAAAAGGTTTAATGACCATCATTTTCACCTTTTCTACCACATCAAGGAAAAGCTGATGTGACTGGGTCTGACTGGGCTCACTGAGCTACACAAGACATTTCTTGACCTCATTTCCCTCATGGAGTTTGCTAGAGCACAAGCAGCTGTGGCATGGAAGCCCCCAAAGACAATGTCACTTCTCTGTGTCAGGCATCAAATGGGCTAGATCATAAGCTGCTGAATGGGTACGAAAACCAAGGAATTTCCTCAAAGTGCACAGAGATGCCAAAGATCTGATCCCTATTTAAAAAAAGAAAAAAGTCAAGAAAAACTACTTAGCAGTTGCCAGATGCTAGCCTATTAAAATTGGCCTCAGCTGCATTTTGTGTAGTAGCTCTTTTCCAGATTTGTGTATCTTAAACCTGCAGAAATGCTGTATTTTGCATATAGTGACACTGGGGAGTAATGGAATGGTTTTGCTAATTAAGGAATAGCAACAAAGAATTTTCTAAGTGATAAGCAAATCCTTTCAGACTAGTCTTGATGGAGGATGGTTACTACGTTGGTGATTTCTCTAGCTCAGTGGAAACCTTTCTGAATGGAAAAAAGGAGGAATGTAAATTTGTCCTTCCCATGTCCCCTTACCAATGTACACCACATCCATGTAGGATGGATTTGATTTTGTTAAGTCAAAAAATAGGCATTAGGTTAAAAGAAAAAAAACTACACATGGATTAGGTAATATGTGGGAAACTAGAGCTTCTGTGAAAGCATAGGCCCGTTCCCCAAGAAAAATCAAGCTGTACTGTAATGACAGGAGCAGCAAAATTCAGCAACTCTATGGCAGCACGTGACTAACACAAGACACCTGGTTTTGATTGGGCTGAAAATTTTAAGGAGAAGCTGATTTCCACCATAGATGCAATTCTTTCACAAAGGTCAGGGCTGTCCTCAAAGAGCTCATCAAGAAAAAAACCCTGTTCTCTATGAGCAGGTTTGTCACTAGGTTGACGATCCTATCAGAAAAAAGGCTATTAGTGCTTGACAAATCGGCCTTCTGAATCTCTTTGGGTCACTCAACACATCGTTTTGGATGGATCCAACCTCCTTCACCAAATCCAGTCAAGACATACTGTCAAGTTTTCAGATTACTTGACATTTTGGTTAATGGTCTCTTTTCTCTTTGAGTTTACATCTATTTTTAAGTGAAAAAAAAATTGTTTTGAAACTGTACAAAGTTTCATTTAAAAGAGGTCAACCCAAATTGTTGCAGAATTTTCCGTAACATAATGTGACATTTTAGAAATGTCAATTTGAAATGTTCCAGCATTTTCAAACTTCCCCTCCATTTTGAGGGTTGAAACTGTTTACCTCAGTTTATCCAAAATGTCATATACTTCAATGATGCGCATTTGCCTTCATCTGGCAAATCTGACCTAACTTCAGTGAATAGGAGCCTCTTTGTTCAAGCCTTTAATTAATGCTGTGATGGTAGTAGATGCTTGGAAAAACTCTTTAGAGGAGAGCTGAATGACCAACTCTTTCTAAAGAGCTTTTTCCTTGCCAAGACTTCTAAGCAGCCCTAACAATTATGTCCATGATCCCCAAAGCCCCTGGCATTTTTCTGGAAAAGAGTCTTCTTTTGAGTGTTTAGAGGTCCCAGACAAGAAGCTCATGAAATCCCTGGTCACCCTGCTGAGAGGCCTGGCCAGCTGTCCTTTGCAAAGTGAGAAGGATGCTTTCACTGAGACCTATGGAAACAGCATTAGGTGGTCTTGTCAATGGGCGGATCAGTCTTGTCCAATTTTAGCTTTCCTTTGCCTGTTTTGAGCAGTGATTTTGCTTTTGTCTTGGTTTCCGGGCTTGAAGACGTCTGGAAGAGAGTGTTAGAAGAACTGATATTTGAACACGAGACTAGATGTAAACCTGGGAGCTGTTTATATGTTGCGGTTTTGAAATTACCGTTTTCCTTCATCCTGCAGCCTAGCATCTCTCTCTCTGAATAGGTATTGTTTGACATTTTTTCTGCCTGAAATATTTGTAAAATATTATGCTTAGAAAATTAGGTTGATGAATGAGAAGAGATGGTTCTCCTAATAGTCATTGACAGAAGCTCTGAGTAGAAAAAAAAAAAAAAGAGCAGTAGATGACACTGAAGCAGGAAGTGTCCGGCAAATTGAGCATTTATGGAAAAGTACAATTAAAGCATTACTGGTTCCTCAGTCATTGTAACAAGGGAACAAGGACTGTCTCAGAACTTACAGAGCTCATGTGCTTCTACAAGACCTTTCTTGTAGGTGACAGATCTTTACTGCCTGCCAGGTGACCCTGCCAATATCACACCATGGTCCTTAAAAATTGCATCTATAAAAACTTTGACCTCCTTTTATCATGCTGCAAGACTGAGACCTATGGAAACAGCATTAGGTGGTCTTGTCAATGGGCAGATCAATCTTGTCCAATTTTAGCTTTCCTTTGCCTGTTTTGAGCAGTGATTTTGCTTTTGTCTTGGTTTCTGGGCTTGAAGACGTCTGGAAGAGAGTGTTAGAAGAACTGATATTTGAATACTTCTCAAACTCCACATGTAGCTTTCTGCAGTGGCCATCCTGTTGATGTCAGTGTGACTGTGGGATCATCAGAGAAGGCAACCCTCAGCCAGTTGTGATTCTGCTTTCTGTGTTCATCATTGGCAACTGTATAACAAGCTGTATAACTTTGTGAGGTTCGTCGTACTCAAGCCAAAGTGCCTGACAAATACCTTTGGGAACTCCAGCTTACCAGGTTGAATTCAAGGCACCTCTATAGGTAATCAAAGCTACACAGAAGACGTGATACAATTACCAGACTTTTCAATTAGTCTTCTGAGCTACTGGAAACTATAGCAAGAGGCATAAAAGCCACTTTAACACCATCAAAATGGAAACTTCTCTTCCAGCTAACAGCTGCTGAATGCAGCACCCCCAAGAGAGAAGAACATGGCTTCAACACCAATGAGCTCACTTTAGAGTAGCACTTAAGCACGTGCATCATCCCTCTAATAATCAAGGGAATTGCTCTCCTCATACATGTAAGTGTTCATCTGAATCAAAGCTACTAGCTCTGGTTTCCTAGATGCTTGTCCGGCACTAAAACGCAGGCCTAATGTGGAGGAAAGGTAACTGGTGGTGTCTGGCCAGTCTGTGGTGGTGAACCTAGGCCAGTTGTTCCATCTAGTCAGTATGCTCAAAAGCACTGCACTAGAAGGGAAAATTCAGCCCCTCTTGTCATTTTCCAGGTAAGAAGAGATTGACCATTTCAGCTGACTTAGAGGACTGTTTTTGTGGCAAGTGGCACTTTTAAAAAGCTTTTCCGTTGTTCCCTTTCCCAGACAGTCTGGAATCCAGCCATCTCACAGAAGCAGGATTGTAGCTGTGTCTGGAGGAGAGAAGGCAGACCCTTTGGCTCATAGCCCATCTGTCCAAGTTGTCAGGGGAGGCTGAGCCATCTTGGGAGTCATTGTGATGCATAGTATTAAATCCTAGGATAAGTTTAAGCTTAAATGCACTTAAAAGTACCACTTGAGGTGCCATTAGTTCCATCATCATCCTAATTGTGAAAATAACCTCATTTGACTAAAAAATACCCAATTTTCAACTGTTTTACTATTTGTTACATATCAGGATAAAGTTTCGGCCAAAAAATGAGCATCACATCTTCATTTCCAGGCAAAACAAATAAATATATTGCATTGTTGTTGTTATTGTATGTCTTGCAGACAAACAAAGCAGTAGCCAAGGGGGAATTCCACCATGCAAGCTCCAGCTCCCGACGAGCGCTCTTCCTGGCTGTCCTGTCCATCACAATCGGAACTGGCATCTACGTTGGGGTGGCCGTGGCTCTTATTGCCTATCTGTCCAAAACCAACCATTTATGAGCCTCAGGAAAGGGGGAGAACCAGCCATCCCAGTGCCTGAACTCCCCAGCAGATCAGACTGCATGATTTTCCAAAAAGATCAACAAACACCTCCTGGGGGCAGGTACAGGATAGATGGGCTTGTGCATTATTGTAGGGTGGGAAGCTGGCTGGGATGGGGGTAGTTCCACTATTCGTGATACACAAGTCTTGCTTCTCTTCATGAACCCCGTACAACAAAGAAAGAAGGAAAGAAAGAGAGAAAGAGACAGAAAGAGAGAGAAAGAAAGAGGAAGGAAGGAAGGGAGGAAGGAAGGGAG
>NW_010425952.1:533-764 GCF_000710305.1 Buceros rhinoceros silvestris | reverse complement strand
AGTGCCAGAGTTTCTCCTCCAGACACTCCTCCACCAACTCTGAGGGAGCAGCAGGATGTGGATTAGCTTGCTGCACAGGCCCTGGACCCTGAGCACCAGGCAAGTACCTTCCTCCCCTGACACCTTCTCACCTCACCGTGTTGCACTGATTCGTGGCCAGAGCCCAATAAATTTTATCCAGGTCTTAGCAAAAGGTCAGTGTCAATAGTGACATCACCACCCGCCATCTCT